>NW_014542351.1:177322-198548 GCF_000741045.1 Vigna radiata var. radiata | reverse complement strand
GCTTAATTAAAATTATTAAATGCAAAACTACATTAAAGAAATGAAAAACAACTAATCCTATTATGCAAACTAATTCAAAACAAAAGAAGTAAGCAAACACAACTTTTTCCTACTAGCAATTTATGTGACCAAGTGCATCCAACCAAATTAAATTAAAAGTGCAAAAGGGCTAGAAAAACCCCTTGGGCCGTGAGCATCCTTGTGGCATTCCAAAGTCCAACTTCAAAGTCAACCTTCACTAAACTATAAAATGTGTTGCCTCTTGTCCCATGTGCTTCTTTCTTCAAGAAAATTGAACATAAGCCAACCTCACACCATAAAAGTCGTGCACTCCTCTCTCCATGCAGCAAAAATTCTTGTTCCACACACCAAGACACCAATTTACGTTAATCACCAATGCAATGGTTGCAAACAATGCTTCAAAAAGTCCACAAGTCAAAAAGTGCTCAATTTCTCCTACCCTTNTGCCACATAAGCAAGGTCAAATGAAAAATAAACACCAAAGACCTCCCTTCCTCATGGTAATTCTCGGCAGAAACAATGCTAGAGGCAAAACCAAAGTGGAAAAAATTCCTTTAGTTAAAAGAAGCATCTCCTTTTGCTTGGCCAAAAGTGGTAAAAATTAAATACATCATTCTCTCTCCTTTCTACACACCATTTTCGTTTTTTTCTCTACCAACAACCATCATTCACGTTTTCTTCCTTCAATCTACCGAAAATACATCCAAGAAAACCCAAAGTTCAATTGCATATCAACACAAGAACACGAAACCCAAATTTCTACTCATTTGACCCAACCAAACCTTCCTATTTCTTCAAGCTTTTGGTAAAAAGGAAAATCATACTCCTAGCTCAAGGTCCAGCACCATCCAGACATGATAATGTATCACAAATTCTAGCTCATAAAATGCTTCTAATCAACAAGAACAAAACACAAGAAGAAAGGGTCTAAACTCAAACACCCACACACCAACTCAAGCTTCCTTCACTCCAAAACCCATCAAGAACTTCATTTTCATCATCCAATCCAAGTAAACCAAAGTAAATACGAAATTACTGCAGCAAATGAGAAGAAAAACGAAATGGAAAATGGGTCTTCATTCAACCAAAGAAACCACCATGAAAAAGCAAAGAACCACCTCCAAGCTCAAGCTTCAACATGCAAATGGAAAAATGCAAGAAGAGGAGTGATAAATCTCCCTTCCATTAAGCAAGAATAAGTAAGGTTGCAAGCAAAAGAAGAAGAAAAATGTGATCTTGCTCATTCATAGCTCAAAAAAATTTCATTACTACAAATCCAGTCACCGGCCTCGTCTGGCGTAGTCTTCCCATTAAATTTAGCAGGATTATGCAAATAATCATTCATGCCCACCCGATAATTGGGTGTTTGATCAGCCTGTTGCGCCAACTGTGCTAGTTGCACCTGTTGTCCTTGTAGGACACGACAACGACGCCAAATTTTGAAGGGTGTCGCACCCGCACCAAATTTAATGTGCAATTAAACTACACTACTGATGTGGTCACCCTCTTGAAGTCCCAAAATGTGCTTCCAACACTATTGTTGCGTTTCTCTGGTAATTTCATCTGACAGTTAGGTCATGAAGGGCTCAGACCCTTCGGATCAGCAATGCTCTACAGGCTCAAGCACTGGTGTGTGGTGCAGTCTTCACAAGACCGTTCGGTCATTCATTCCCAGATCATTCGGTCTCATATCATTCGGTTCAGCAACTCTACAAGTTCACTCTAAGCATTCGGTGCAAAACTTTAGCAGACCGTTCGGTCCTGTGGTATATGTTCAAAACCTTTCTCAACCTTTCAAACAATGATTATCCTACAAATAATGATTGAAATAATTAAGCTCAAATAATTCAAATTAATTAAAATAAGAATTAGTCTTGAAATTAAGCCCAAATAGTGAAAATGAGATAAAAATGGAGAATTAAACACAATTCACTAACACAATATGGTGCGAAAAGCTAAGTGAGTAGTAGAAAATAATGACTCATCACGTCGATTGTGTTAGTTGTGCCCGTTGTCCTTGTAGGACCTGTGCTATCTGCTCAAAAGCTTGTGCAGGTTCAACAATAGCATCGATAGGAGTGTAGTAAAAACAAGGAGTAGGTGTTCTTGTCAGGCTCGACATCCTTAGTTATAACACAACAATAATAACACTTATTTAAACACGCATGCAATCAACACAGTCATGCACACAGCCATGCAGTTAACACAGTCACACCAAAACTAGGCGAGCTCACTCCCCAAAAGCCCCAAAAGATTTTTTGAAAACTTGGCTCTGATACCAAAATGTAACACCCAAAAATTTTGGATGCCATAGATTTACAAAAACTTTCTAAAACTTAACTCTGATACCATTGTGAAATACACTTTAAATAAAAACTTCCATTTATTATAACTGAATTTAGAAAACTTCAAAAATCATATGTAACTATAAAGTGTTCATAGAATTCCATTATAAAATCATTAGAATTGAAATTAAAATCTCATAGTTCTTACATGTATCTCGCCGCTCAACTTCGCTTTAGCTACATATGTAATAACATCTACTGCCACACAAGTACGATAATTGTAGGGGGAAACCACAACCACAAACATGCAAGGGTGAGCTAACAAAAATAAGTCATATAAACATACGTAAGTATTAAGCATCAACTAATAATAAGATTTTCGAATGCTACATATCATCATACACCTACACACATCTTCACATGACAACACATCAAATCATTAACACCCACACTAGTAGAATTCAAAGTCACCAACGTATAACTACACAATTTTTTGTCAATTTAACCCATTCATGCTTAGATTCACTCGGTCATTCACCAACTCATACTGAATTTGTTTAAAACCATTCACCATATATGTTGAATCACTATCGTGTTACTTGCATACAACCTTAAGGTTAAGTGTCACCTCCCACCACTCTCTTAAAGAGCTTCACCAGGCAAGTACACCACTTCCCTCCACTCTCTTAGAGCTTCATCGAGCAAGTTTACATTGTTGAGATTGTTTACAACACAAACTTTATATCAATCTAGTTTTTTATGATGACAACACTGCTTAATAACAATACACATGTTGTTGTATTACATGTTCTTATTCTGAACTAAGTGTTATATATGCTGAACATGTTTTGATGTACTACGATGTATGTTCCTATGTTAATTGTGTGATATATTTGTGGAACATACTTGTATGATTATGTGCAATGCAAACTGCTTTGTCAAAAATATTTTACTGCACATTTTGGAAAGTGAAAAATCACAAGCACTTTTATAAACTTATAATTGTGTGACACAGTTCTAGTCCAGTCGAATACACCTGTAATGGATTCGACTATTCTAAAACCTTTGTACAGTTTTTGAGAATCAGTGTTATGTGATGTTTTGAATTGAAAATAATTTCAAAATGTTTTTACATGTGTCAGTCGACTTTTTCTAGTGTACATTCGACTACATTATTGATCTGTTTTGGAATTTTGTTATGCTTGCACGCTCCAACGACTATATTTTTCAAAAGTCAGTTAAGCATTGATGACTTGGTCAACTGTATTAAATGTGTGTTGATTTTGGTTAACTGAGAGCCTCTATGTTGACTGTATGTTATAACTGTATTAATATAGTCGACTGAAGTAGTAGGCTATTCGACTGAGAAACAATCTGATTGACAGAAAACTATAAATTGGCTGAACACGATTTGTTCAGAGACTTTTGATGATCTAACATTTTCATTTCTTGTTTCAGATTGAATTCTCTGTGTTAACAGCTCCAAGAATTCTTCAAGAAGACGGTGGTGATCTATCTTGAGAGAGATTCAAATAGAAAAGGCTTATGCGCTGACTGTGTGATCATTATCTACACAAAGAAGGTGCTTCTTGATTTATCATTTAAGGCTTGACATCTTGTGAAGACTGCTGCATTGTTTTAAGGCTTGGCATCCTGTGAAGAGTGCTGGAATTTACACGTTGAGAATTGTTTGACGTGGGTTTAGATTACAAAAGAGGATATTCTTGCTGCAAGTCTGGTTTTGGTTATTGTAGCTACATTTTGGTTTTGGGTTAGAGAGGAGATTTATATTTTTGACGTGAGGTCTTCTACAAATTCCTTGTTGTAAAAACCGTAACCTATATAGTGCATTTGCTTCCTGGGTTGGAAGGACATTGGATGTAGGCATTGTTGGCCGAACCAGTATAAAAGCCAGTGTTTGATTTTCTTTATCCCTGCACTCTTTATTTCAGTCGACTATATCTGTTACGCAGTCAACTACGTTTTTTCGCTGCATAGAAATTGTCATTACTTGCATTTCAAGAAAGATAAAAAAGCTTTATACTTTTGTTTCAAGATTGCCAAAAGATATTGTTTTTGAAACAACACCAATTCACCCCCCCCCTCTTGGTGTACAACGAAGCCTACCTGTTTCCCAAAGATTGGCGCAGAGCTGGTTTTCATAAGATATTTGAAAATTTAGTCGGCTCTGTTTTTATCTTATTCGACTATAAAACCTAGGGATGGCTTCCTATTTTCAAACTTTTGGTGAAGGTGCTTCAACAAACACACCACCTCTATTTGCTGGTGAAAATTATCCTTTTTGGAAAATTCGAATGCAAATCTTTCTTCAATCGCAAGATAAGGGAATTTTGGATGCCACTTTGAATGGTCCATATGTGCCTACAAAAACTGTTGATAAAGAATTTGTTTTAAAACCTTTTACTGAGTGGACTGCTGATGAAAATAGAAAAGCTCAGAGTGATGTTAAAGCTAGAAATATAATTGCCTCTACATTGACAATTGATGAATTTTTCAGGATATCTCAATGCAAATCTGCAAAGGAAATGTGGAATGTCTTAGAGATAACTCATGAAGGCATGGATGAAGTCAAGAGAGCCAAAAAGAACTCATTGATACAGGAGTATGAATTGTTCAGAATGAAGGCTGGAGAAAACATCTGTGATGTGCAGAAATGATTCACTCACATTATAAATCATCTAATGACTCTTGGCAAGGTGTTTCTAAAGGAGGAGATCAACATCTAGATTTTGAAAAGTTTGAACAGGAATTGGCAACCAAAAGTCACAGCAATCTCTGAATCCAAAGATCTTACAACTATGAACATGGCTACCTTGTTTGGCAAGTTACGGGAACATGAGTTGGAACTTGGTAGATGAAAGGAGAAGAGGAGATTGAAGAAAAGAAGTCCATTGCTCTAAAAGCTTCAAGCAAGAACAACACAGAAACAGAGATGAACGAAAAAGAATTGATGACCTTGATGGTAATAAAGTTTAGTCGACTTATGCAAAATGATAGTCAACTGTCTAACCATGCAGGTCAAAGCAAAAAGAAGAGCTTCAGTACAAAAGTTGTCCAGTGCTATGAATGTGGAAAAGAAGGTCACATCAAGCCTGATTGTCCTGACTTACAGCTGAAGCAAAAAGGAAAGAAAAGATTCCCTCAAGGCAGAAATATGAAAAGAAAAGGAGCCTACATTGTGATAATGGTTGAAAAAGAGTTATTTTCATACGTAATTTTGATATTAAATCACAACCTTTATGGCTTAGAATTAGCTTGAAATCATGCATTTTTATTAAGTTAGAGAATAAGAGAGTCAAAGATGGTTTTCTTGGTTTTATGCTTGGTTTCCCTTGATTTTATAGGTTTTTGGAATGAATTGGAAGAAATGTTGAAATATCAAATGGTTGGAGTGCTGAAAAGTCAACCAAAAAAGTCAATCAGTCAACCAGAAAAGTTGACCAAACCACTGAGCGATGAAAATGGGCGTTGAGCGGTCAGTTTTTGGCGCTGAGCGGCAGGTTTGGGCGCTGAGCGGTCCTACGATTAAGGGGAAACAACTGAGCGGTTTACTTAGGCGCCTAGGCGGTTTTCTGTTGTTATTTGGCTATTCTGTAATCTTTCTGTTATCTTTTTTGGGCTTATATATAACCACAGTGTGAATCAAAACATATTCTTTTGGCAGAGAGAACGCCCAGAGCCATTCCACACACCTTGGAGGAGATTTCTTGGATGCTTAGGCTCCTTCTTATAAAATCTAGGGTTTGCTTTTCCATTCTTTCATTATTTTCATCTAGTTTCACCATGATTATGATGAACTAAACCCTTTGTTGTTGGGGAACAATGTAATCTTTTGAAACTCTCATATATTGAAATTCTTATTTATTTCATATGCTTATCATATACTTGTTTATCAATTGTTGGGTTCTCATCTGTGCTCAATGCTTTTATTGTTTAACTCATTCAATAAATGTTGTTTGTCTTTATCGATATGGGGACATACCGTAATGTCATGAACTAGTGGGAAATTCCTTGATTATGCAATATCGGCTAGGGATAGGGATAGGACGGTCAATTGCATTTGCTTCAGAACATATTGCATTATTAGTTACTAGGGGAGGCTAGGGATAACAAGTCGATAATTAATAATAGGCTCTTTTCACCAAGGAATTGGGCTAAGGGTAATTAAGAAAGTTTGCATGACAATTAGATAANNANGNGAATTAAATAAGAAGAGTAGATATATGAGAGTGGATAAGATGAAATTGTAAACCCCAACAACACCATTCATCCATAGTTCTCAAAACCAATTGAATCAATTGCATTGCATGTTTATTTTTTGTTCATTGCATACCACCACCAAATTTATTTTCTTTTCTCAAGTCTTACAAAATTAGGTTACATGAAAGTTAAGGCCTAAGAGTCCTTTGGGAAATGATACTCGGACTTACCCATTTATATTACTTGATAAAGATCTGGTACACTTTCCAGGGACTTAACACATTGCTTGGGAGAACTTAGATTCTGAGAAATTAAGTGATGAAGATTCTGATCAAGAGGAGGAATCAAATCTATGTTATATGACAGGTGTAACGTGGGACGACTATGACAGTGATGCAGACATATCAAAGGAACCAGTAGAAGTCAAGTATGATCTGCCGCAAGATGCATTTAAAGAGTTACATGCTGAAGCTATGCGACTGCAATATAAGGTAAATCGACTGAGCTCTGAAAGAAGAGACTTTGAAAATAGAATTAATAACCTTGTTGCAGAAAATGAGATATTAGAAAAAGAATTGAATGAAGCTTTGTTATCTGCTAAGGATTTTGATAACGGTTGAAAAACAATTATTTTCATATGTCAATTTAAACCAAATTACACCCTTTAAGACTTAGAATGAGCTTAGATACAAGTAAAACTCAATAAATGAGTCAGTCGACAGTCAAAAGCTGTTTTTAGCGGTATTATGCTTGTTTTGCATTGTTTTGTAGTGATTTTGATGAAAGTGAAGATTGAGGTTGAAGATGAAGGTCTTAAACTCAAGATAGAAGAAGAAAATTGAAGAAAAGAAGAGTCAAGAAACCGCTTGGCGGCAAAATTCACCGTTGGGCGGTCTAGAGCGAGGAGGAGGCACCTAGCGTGGGCGCTGGGTAGATTTGCGATCAGAGGCAAACCGCCGAGCGGTGGCCCCTTGCCGCTGGGCGGTAACGCGATTATGGGCAAACCGCCGGGCAACATAAGTGTGCCGTCGGGCGGTTGTCCGCTGGGCCTGGGCCTGTTTTCTGNNACGCTCCTCAGCTATAAATAGCCCTGTTACGATTTCATTCTCATTCTTTTGACAGAAGAAGGCGGCCAAACCTAATTTTCACTCTCTAGAGAGGATCTCTTGGATGCTTAGGCTCCTTTTCATCTTATCTAGGGTTAGTTTTTCCATTCTTTCATTATTTTCATCTAAGTTCACCATGACAACGGTGAACTAAACCCTTTTGTTGTTGGGGGAAACAATGTAATCTTTCGAAACTCTCTTTTATTGAAACTTTTGTTTATTTATATGATTCTTCATATGCTTTGATTATCAATTGTTGGGTTCTCATCAGTGCTTAAAGCTTTTATCGTTTAACTCATTCGATAACTGTTGTTTGTCTCTATTGATACGGGAACGTACAGTACTGTCATGAACTGGTGAGAAATTCCTTGATTAAGCAATACCAACCTAGGGATAGGGGGTAAGACGATCAATTGTTTTTGCTTCTGTTCTTAATGCATTATTAATTGCTAGGGGAGGCTGGGGATAACAAGCCGATAATTAGTAATGGGCTCTTTTCGCCGAGGGATCGTGTTAAGGGTAGGCCAAGAAAGTTTGCATAACAATTAGATAATCAAGCACATTAAACAAGAGGAGTAGATAAGAGGAAGTGGATAAGATGAAATTGTCAACCCCCAACAACTCCATTCATCCATAGTCTTTTTTGTCAATTGAATCAAACTCATTGCATGTTTATTTTCTATCTTTGCATTCACAACAATTAATTCTTTCTTTACAAGTCTTACGATTTCAATCCACACGAATGATAAGACTTTTCGAGTCTCTTGGGAAGAACGATATCGGACTTTACCGATTATATTACTTGCATGATCTGGTACACTTGCCAGTGAGTCAACAAGTTTTTGGCGTCGTTTCGAGGGACTCGAGGTTATTTTTAGTAGTGTGAATTGATTGAGTTTGACTTGATTTTTCATGTCCATTTTTGTTTTTGTTCTAATAAATGTTCTCTAGGGTTTTGTGCCTAATGTTGCAGAATGTAGAACGGACAAGAATTTGATTATATGGGCACTCAATTCTATCATAATAATTTCAACCACTGGTGGGAACCCCACTCATACATGGATCAAAGCCAATTTGGGCAAGTTGTTGACCCACAAATTAGACCAATCAAGAAAAATCCTGTGTCTGATGAATTTTTTCAGAGGATTATGAATTTTGAACCATATCATGTCAAAGGCATAAATGAGGATATAAAGAATGATGAATTCTTTCCACAAGATAGGTATACAAGATTTTCTTCTCATAGAAGCATGGAGGGAAGACAACATTATCAGTGGCAGCAACAATGCTCTTCACCAATAGAAACGTGGGAGTATGATCAATAACTGTGTCAACAAACAGCTGATGTGACGGAACAAGTCAAAAGCTTGAATGAAAAGTTCGGCAAATTTCTAGAAAGGTGTGAGTCCAAGAGATATGAAGTTACCTTCAAGAATTTGGAGACACAAATTGATGAGGTTGTTGATAAAGAGAAGGTGGAGAGAGAAGTGGAAAAGATAGAAGAGGAGAACATAAAGGAAGATGAAGCAGAAAGGTTGAGTGAGGGAGAGAAAGATGAGGAGAAAGAAAAAGCAGTGGTTGAGAAAAAAGAAAAAAATAAGAAAATAAGAAAAAAAAAAGAAAGTGGAAGAAGGAGAAGGTTGAGAAAAAGAGGAAGAGAGGAAAGAAGAAAAGATCACACGAAAAACCTTTTCCTCATAAAAAAAAATCATAGGAAGGGAAAGAAGTTTAAATTGGCGATCTTCAAGAAATTGGAGATTAAAGTTCCTATGGTTGAAACATGGACGCAGGTGCTTGGTATTCTCAACTTTATGAAGAAATTCAGCAGGAAGAAGAAAAAGAAAAGAATATCAAGCGAGAAGATTATCAACATCCAATGATGGGTGTTTGTTGGGGTCATCCTAACTGTTATAAAGTATTTTTATTTCTATTTTTAGTTTAGGGTTGTTTCCTTTTTAAACCTATAAATTTTTGAATTTCTTAACAAATTATGGGTAACATCTACTAAGGGATGCTAACTTTGAGGTATCTACTGAAGGATATCAGGCAGGTACACCTACTGATGGGTGTTGGTAAGGATTGCACTTACTGCTGAGTGCTCAACAGGTTTGGGTCAGGCTCGTGACGTTAAACAAGCGCTACCTGGGAGGCAGCCCAGTTGCTTATTTGTTTGTTTTTAAACACTGTCTATAGTACATATTAAATTTGCATGTGCATTTGGGTTGGAGAAAGCTTGTAATTGAAAAGTTGAAGGCAAAAATCAGGTGCTACAAGCAGAAATCACTCAAAAGCAAGGAAAGAAGAGGGAGCCAAAAGTTAACGCTCACCGCCAGGTGGTGCACTTTGCCGCCGGGCGGTGGCGGCGAGAACCCTAGCCCGAGCCCTTTAAAGATGGGCAGTTTTGGGTGTTCTGCACTTGATTCCTCTCCTTTGTATTCCGCCAAACGGTCTTCTCTAACCTTAGCACCCAATTTGCACCTTCACAAGGGTTCCCAAAGAGTTTTCCCACACTTTTTATTACCCACTAACTAAAACCTAGTTCTTTGGTCAAAATTTGGGGGTTTTTGGTTAGAATTGTGCTTTAGGAGTTGTTCATCATCATTTGAAGAAATTCTTGCTAAGCATTTCACATCTCCACTCAAGTAAGTTGTGGAACTTCATTCTTTAGTTTCTAATTTTGGAAATTGATGAAGAACATGCTTAGGAACATGGCAAATTAGGGTTTTGGATTTCTTTGCATGAATTGTTGAATTAGGAATTGTTTTGACCGATTAAGTTGCTTGAATGTTGTTTGTATGGTTGAAATTAGTGTTTGAGTGGAGATTAGGGTTGTTTTAAAGATTTTTGTGAAAAAAAAAAACCTCTCGCACCGCCGGGCGGTCACCTTCACCGCCGGGCGGTGTTAATATTGATGCATACCGCCGGGTGGTCGATTTTGACGTCGGGCGGTGTGCTGCAATTTTTGTTGAATGCTTGATTTTGATGCATAAAGGCAGGGGGGAACCTGTTTCACCCCAGTATTGAACTGTGTTTGTGTTGAAAGTGTTTGATGATGTATTAACTTCTAATGACAAATTCCTGCAGTTTGTTTTGAATTATATTTTATGTAGGAATGGCATCAGCATCACGCAGAGGGAGAAGCACTGGTGGCAGCAAGAGGAAGGAGCCCGAAAGGCCGAGAGGATTTGATTCTCAGAGATTCCTCTATAAATAGCATAAGGACCACTATGCCACTGTGTAGGAGAGGAGATTGTTGATGGAAAGGAAGGCTTCTTTCATCCCTGACTTAGCTCCAGAATTTGGAGCACAGATTTTGAGGAGAGATTGGGAGAAGCTGACTACCTACCCGGCACCAGCTAGTATCGAGTTGGTGAAGGAATTCTACACCAACACCTTATCCAGAGGTGGAGTTGCAGCTGGGAGGTATAGGAGTTTTGTGAGGGGGCATGTTATCAAGTATGACCCCGACATCATAAACAACTTTTTGGGCATAGAGTGGCCAGGGGAGCAGTACTAGTATGAGGCACAGGTTGGTTTGTTCAGCGACTTTGCTGCACTGGTCAACATTAAGAGATTGGATTTGACGCCCTTGGCACGATACTGGATGGCATTCACTCATGCCAACATCCAGCCTTGCTCCCATATCTCTGACGTCACGATACACAGACTCCTTCTCATTTTCTGCTTGATGAGACAGATGGATGTAAACGTCGGCAAAATCATCGCCGACGAGATTCAGAGTTGCGCTACTACAGTGAGCAGCAGGACGCCATTGGGACATCCATCTTTGATCACTTTTCTATGTCGACGGGCTGGGGTGGACACTACAGTTCCACCATATGAGAGACCTAAAAATGCTATTGATGCATCCTATTTTCATCAATACTGCGCTGAGGCAGGGGCAGCAGGAGGAGCACCCAGGAGACGTCCTCGGAGAGCGGCAGCACAGCAGGAGCAGGTGCACGATGATGCACCAGTACAACATGCCGAGCCATTTCAGATGAGGGACATGTACATGTCCATGATGGAGGCTAGGATGGAAGCTCTTCACAAAGGGCAGATAGTTACTGCTGAGATGATAATCGGATCTTATGATCGACCACCAGTGCATAGGTGGACTATGGATGAATTCCATGATGTTATGGCTTGGCCTTAGGAGCAGGCATAGGGCAACAGATCGAGAACAGCAGGAGCATCAAACAGGGATGAGGATGAGGATGAAGACGATGAGGATTTTGAGGATGATGATCCTGGGAGCCAGGAGGACTCAGATGACAGCATGGGATGAGAGAGGACATTTATTGATGGATGTCCATAATTTAGACAGGGTTTTATTTTTCTTTGTGTCACTTTTGCATTTAAACTCTTAGAATAGGTTGAATTTTATTTTTCGTGTGTATGCCTGGCTTGAATACTTTTTCTGATGATGTTTGACTGAATAATTGCATGATGAGCCTATTTGATGATGATTTGATGTGGATGATAATTGAGCTGCATTGCATGTTGATATTCTGTGAAACAGATGGGTGATGAATTATGATGTTGGTTATGATGCTAGGCAGGGTGCATGAATGAAAATTGTGGGAGAGAGCATGTTGTGTGAGGTATTGAGCTCCAGAGTTTTCATTGTTGTATGTATTGTTCACAAGAAAGCATGAATGATATTGCCTTAATCTGGATGATTGATTGAATTACATGTGAATGTCATATGATCAAGGCCATTTTTGAAAACCCTTCTCTAGCCAAATTTTCACCCAAAGTGTTTGAAAATGTTATACCCTTTTTTAACCTTAGCCTTAAACAGGATGTGAACCCTTGTCTTGACATTCTTTACCTTGAGTTGGGATGAGCTTAACTGTTTGTGATGAAAAGGTTCAAGTTTGGGGTTGCATGGGGGAAATTGGAAGGCACTTGAAAAGTATTGAGCTCAAATGTTGTGAAAGAAAAATACATGAGAAAAAGAAAAGAAAAGAAGAAAAGCATGAAAAGGGGCTCAATGCAAAAGAAAAGGGAAAAAGTTGGGAATAAGAGAGATTGGTGAGGAAGAGAGTTGTGCTTGAATGTTGAATATTATGGTAGCTCTCTTAGCTCAAGGACTTTGTATTCCAAAAAAACCAATTTTCTTGTTAGCCCAGCCTCATTACAACCCTTGGAAAAGTCCTTTTGATGGCATTTGCATGTACGAATTTTGGTTGTTTTAGATGAATGGCAATTTTGTTTCATGTGACCTGTGAATAATAGAGTGTTAGAGTGCTACCCTAAATACTTGAGTGATTGAGTGAAACACTTGCCTGGTGAGAATTGCTAAATTTCATGATTGCATTTGTGCTTAGTGGATTGATCATTCATAATGTGTAACATTTGTTGAATAACTTGTGAACTAAACTGAATTGGAGGCATGTATGCATCTTGATTTGATTTCACTGAAGATCTGAAGTGGAGTAGTTCTTGTCATGCACTTTAGGAATGTTGAACCATTGGATGATATAGTAGAAAGCCAAGCTTTGTTTTGTTTGTTGTTTTGCTTTGTTTGCTTGAGGACAAGCAAAGTTCTAAGTTTGGGGTTGTGAAAATTGTCCTGCTCATATTAAAACTGTTACAGTAGAAAAAGCTTGTGAAAATTGTCCTGCTCATATTGAAAAGATAAATTACTTGACTAGCACGCTAGCTAAGTTTACTCAAGGTACAAACAATTTAGATGCTGTTTAAACTCATCTGGCAGAATTATTAATAGACAAGGAATTGGTTACAAAGCTCAATCTAACAGAACCAATGCTAGGAAATTCACTGAGTTAAGCAAACCTGCTAGAAATGCATGCTTTTATTACAATTGTATTGGTCATACTGTTAGAAATTGTTATTACAGAAATGTTGTTGTTCCTAAAGGATTATGTGTCTGGATACCAAAGGAACATGTAACAAGGATTAACAATCAAGGACCCCAAGTCAAATGGGTACCAGCAACCAAAAGTTAGTTGTTTTGCAGGATAAACAGTTGATGCAGAGTGATCTCAAGAATGAATCATCTATGGAACACATCAAAGATCATGAGTATCTACAATTGGTAAAATTGTATTTATTTGTTGCATCATGCTTATATTGATTGGTTGTTGTTGTATGATTGTTTGTATTGTGTGCTTAACTGTGTGATTGAATGAATTTGCTTGAAAAGGTTTTTCTTGAGTCACAGTCGACTCCAATATTAATTCAATCGACTGAGTCATACGAATGTGCGCAAAACTCTATTTTTTGAACGTTAGAATTTAAACTTGGGTTTTAATGATAATCTTTTGCACGTTTTCCTTCTATAAATGAATGTGATAGTTTGAGGCACTCATATACACTGTGATAAACAAAACCCTTATTCTGATTCTGGTGAAACCTTTCCTTCATTCTACTCAAATGACTGCCTCTTCATCAAGGGTAGAAGGAGTTGATATTGTTATAAACAATACCATCTGGGAAAATGTTGTTGGACTTCGAAATGAAGGATTATCTTCACATCATGAGATTGCTGGTTATAATAGCCAAGGATTATACAATACTATACTAAGGAAACCTGCTCTTTCAAAGTGCTCAGATGACTTCAACATCAGGAATCTTCTAACGGATGAGTGCATCTGCACATATGTAATGACATGGATCCTGCTTCCAAGAGAAGATGATTACTCGTTACTTACAAATGAAGATATATACCTACTCTATGCCATATCATCTGGTATTCAAACAAATTGGGCATTTGTTGTTCGTGATCACATGATGAAGTTCACTAAAAGCAAAGGATTATGTCTACCATATGGTGTACTTATCAGCAAAATATTGAAGATGCAAAAAGTAAACATCACAAATGAAAGGGTTATTCAATGCAAAAAGAGTAATGTTATGGAAACTCAATTCTTAGACTCTGTTGGGATCATCAAATTAAAAGATGAATGGACAATGGTTGATGACATTCCATCTACATTTGAAATGGATCCTCTAAAAATTGATGCCACAGGATACAAATTTCATCCATTAAGCATCTTTGAAGGCCATGTAGATAGAAGATTTGACCGATTGGAAAACAAACTGAACTTGATGCAAAAATCTCTATCTGACCTCCATAAGAAAATGGATTATGCACTCAGGATAAAGACTTTTGAAGAATCATCTGTTGGTGATACGGATAGTGGTATAAACAGTTGATAACGATCTAAAAATCGTTATTTCCATGCTTAAATTTGATATGCAAACACACCCTTTGTGGCTTACAATGAGCTTAGAATCAAGTAAAACACTTAAGTTGAGTCACATGAGAGTCAAAAGCTGTTTTTAGAGATATTATGCTTGTTTTGCATTGTTTTGCAGGGTTTTGATGGAAATTGAAGATGGAAGTGAAGTAGGAAGGTCTTAGACTCAAGAAAGAAGAAGAAAAAGGAAGAAAAGAAGAGTCTATGGACCGCTCAGCGTCAAATTCCAACGCTGAGCGTCCTATTCGAGGGAGCAGCACTGTCTGGCGCTAAGGAGGCGAAGCTGAGCGTCCAGAGCGATTAGAGGTAAACCACTTAACAGTGAGATTGACCGCTGAGCAGTGGCGCGGCTTGAGGGAAACCGCTGAGCGGTAAAGTTGGACGCTGAGCGGTTGTCTGTTGGGCTTGGGCTTAAATTTTGTTGCTTTTATGCCCTATATATAGCCCCAGTGCGATTCAAATTCGATTCTTTTGGCAGAAGAAAACGCCCAGAGCTGTTCTGCAGACCTTGGAAGATGTTCCTTGGATGCTTAGGCTTCAATCTACCAAATATAGGGTTTATTCTTCCATTCTTTCATTGTATTTCATCTAGATTCACCATGTCCATGGTGAACTAAACCCTTTGTTGTTGGGGAACAGTGTAATCTTTTGAAACTCTCTTTTATTGAAATTCTTATTTATCTATATGCTTGCATATGCTTTGATTATCAATTTTTGGGTTTCTTATCTATGCTTAAAGCTTTTATCGTTTAACTCATTCAATATAAAGATGTTTGCCCACTAGTGGAAAAAGGCCCTTTTATAACGTACAAATTTGACCTTTTATAACGTAGTTGTTGTAGATATAGTTCTGGGCGATATAATAAGTCTGCGCATTTTATAACGTAGCAGAAATTTACGTTATAAAATGCTGAATTTATTATAACGTATTTTCTGAAGTACGTTATAATAAGTTCAAAATATTATAACGTAGTTTCTGAAGTATGTTATAATATGCACAGTTTATTATAACGAACTTCCATTTTTACGTTATAATATGCGCAGTTTATTATAACGAACTTCCATTTCTACCTTATAATATGTGCAATTTATTATAACGAACTTCCATTTTTAGGTTATAATATGCACAGTTTTTTATAGCGAATTTCTATTTTTCCGTTATAATATGGCAGAAGATATTATGACCTAAAAAAGTTTGTACGTTATAATATGTGTGTTTTAAAAAAAATTGATTGTTAATTTGACATCCAATGAAATTATAATTTCCTGTATTATCATCTTATCCAATCTTATCCAATCAATTTATAATCAATATCACTCCAAATAAACAAATTTAATGAAACAAAATAGAATTCATTTCAAACTTTAAATAGTCTAATGATATTTAATACATCGTTTGTGCATGAAAGTATATATTAAATCCAAATGTACATATACTATTGAATTGTAGCCAAGTTTCTACTAATACTTAAAATAAAAGATGCCCAGTTCCTTCTAATATCGTCAATGACTGCAACTTCCATGGGAGATGAATCATTAAAGATCTACAAATAAAATAAAACAATAGAGTTAAAAAAATATTGTAATGAATAGTTGGATAAGTATTTTGTTAGTATTTTAATACCTCTTTCCATGATTCAATAATGTTTGTACAAATAATGGTATGCATGTGTTTCATTACATAATACCCACATTCATAACTGCCCAGTTGACGTCGACACTTACAATAGTTAGCCTTTGGACCATGATTCAAGACTCATCATTCAAACCAAGGATACAAAATATCATATTATACTCTAGTTAGCCTTTGGACCATGTAACTTTGTATATTTTGCTAAACAAAATTTCAGAAAACCAACAACACAGCCAATTCCTCACAAAAATAGCAATCACAAAACACAAAACAAAAGAAGGTCAACTTGTCTTACATTAGGTGTGATTATTTGCATCTCCTTCCTAGAAACAGATGGAACACCCTGCAACCTTGAATGAGCTTCCAAAGATCTATACAAAAGTTAGACATCCATTACATAATAATAATAATATAGGAAGTTAGATTTTCCAATGCATCATCATAAACCCATCTCTGCCACTGTTATAAAATTAATTTTATAACTTATAAGCCAATTGTCTGTCAATTTATCATACAACAAGCAGCTCAAAAAGAATAAATTAAAATTAGTAAATTGGTTTCAATGTCCGGTTCAAAAGGTACTAATTAACATTCTCAAATTCAATCAACTATGTTTTCAAAACAAGGTACATTTTTCAACTTTCTATCTTGGTTTGATGGTTGACAAAGCAACAGAGACAACAAGGGATCCTTTTCTTCTAAGTAGAGAAATGCTATTGTCTTCACCACTTTTCAAACTTTGAAATATAATGTTCCAATGATTTGGGTACACCCTTCCAATCAAAAACCACATCCTTTTTAAAGGGTTGATGACCCAAAATGAGCCAACCTCTGATTATATATCTACTTAGGGTGCTTCGTTTTGAATTATAGAAAAAGGATAAAAAGAGTACTCAAAGAACAAACATGCATACCCCCACCTCATCACATCTTATGATATACATCTCATTTGTTTTAGCTTTTCATCTTTTCACTGTAAGCTATCTGATCATACATATATATGCACCATTCAATCATGAGAGAAGTGTAAAAACGACAACAGACATTAAACTCAAAACGACGTGTTAATTAGGTGATAAATAAGCTTTTTAGAAAGTAATATACATATTCTGTTTCAGTGAATTTCACTGCAAATGAGGGCCTATTTAATTTTACTTGATCTCAAAAGTTTAAACGTCACTGCTAAATGTTGAGTGCATGTATTTCTTCTGATATATAATACCTTTTTAGAATTAATATTCTCTGTTCAATCATCCCTATGGTACTTCTTTTGTTTGATAGCTTTAGTATAGTTTGAGTGTTCTTTCCACACCCTTTCAACCGAAGCACTTCCTTTGTTACATAAGGCATTAATTAAGTAGCAGATTCTTTTTTGGCTCTTTTAATGTACTGGAGTATAAGAAAGTTGCATAATCAGAATATATGATTATTCTATATTTTTTTTTCTCTCCTTTAGTTACTTTTAATTCTTCAAATATACCCACAGATCCTAACCTTGGAATCCACGCTATATATATACTTCCAAAATCAAGCTCTCTCCACATGAGTTAATTTTTATCTTCCCATTTTCTCTTAAACATTGTTGTGTGCCTCCTATATAGCTATTTGACTATCGGTTGGAATGGATGAACTTTTGAGGTAGTTCCAGTGGCTATATTTTGTGTTTTCTCACCTTAATTAACACAATGCCTTTCTTTTGTGTATATTTTGAGGGACTAGAGAGCTCTAATGAGATGAAACATGTATATACACAATTTCTTTTCCATCTGTATCAGGAAAATTCCAGATTTTCTTTATAAAAAACATTTCATGTAGCATAAATATATCAAGACAACTTCTCTAACTTGACAAACAATAGAAGGTAGTGCTTGCTGACCAAATAGTAATTAAACATAGAGGTAATACAACACCAGATACAAATTAAATACGTTGTTAGTTAATTTCTTCCCAGTAAAAGATTTATTAAAAAAAATCTTTTATAAACAAAATCAGCCAACAAGGAAACCTACCTCAACAGAAATTCAACACAAAAAGTAACTTTAAACTCATCTAGTATATACTCAAATGAGTAGGTTACTTATCTATCATAGATTAAGAAGTAAACCTTCGTGTTATCTGTGAATTTGTGAAGCAGACTTAGTGCTTAAGCATAGGAACCACCTCTCTTAAAATAACTGTTAAATCTGAAAATGGAGCTGGTTTTAATCTGTGATGCGATTTCACTAAAAAAGTTAGAAATCGGGACCACGTCATGAAGGAGGACTTTTGAACAGTGAAAATTAATGAAAGGTAATTTACTTGCCAACTGCAAAAGATCAGAAAGGCCACTAGATATGTTGGTTTGCAATGTTGCAGTTTACTTGCCAACTGCAAAGGAACCTATATAAAAACATAAAAACACTCACTCATGCCATCATGCTTCAAACAAAACCTTCAAACAAAACGAATAACAGATATCAATCTTATTAGCAATTCAACATTAAAAATTAAACACAATAAGCCCATGGGAAGTCCACGCACAAATATTACAATTCAAACTTAATCGAGATTTAGTAACCTAAACCAAGTTTCAAAAGCAATCTACCCCAAATCCAATACTCATGAACCACAGAAACCTTACACCAAACCAATCAAGCATCATACACGATACCAAAGTAGAACCAATTAAATAGGTTTGAGTATTTTTCAAATTACCAAAAATAGGCTAGGTTCAGCTTCAATGCAATTCCTAATTCAATGCAAGAGACGAGCGCAAAGGGCGAAATCCAACAGCGAATGGTGGAGAAGAGCGGAGGCGAATCCAAGCAGGGCAAGTGCCCTGCAGTTCGAACCCTAGGCGTTGAGCAACAAGGAAGTGCTTGCGGTGGCTACTTCAGACGCGCGACAGTGGTGGCCACACGGCAAAGTCTCAATCGAATACGTCGTTGATGGTTAGGCATTGACGGAATGTCGTCGGAACTCTATGCTATGTGTGCGTGATGATGGGAAGAAGCGACGAAGAGCCAACAGAGCAAAGCTTATGAGTGAAGAGAGACACAAGGGTTTAGAGACGAAGAAGAGAGGGAACGTGAAATGAAATTAGAGAAAGGGAAAAGTGGAAAATTAGGGAGGAAGGCATATTATAACTGGTTTCTCAAATTCCGTTATAATACATAAAGAAAACTTTTCACTTATTTACAAGTTTGCCACCGCGTTTCATATTATAACTGATTTACAAAACTACGTTATAATATGTCTTATTATTATTACGATTTTGCCACCGGTCACCTATTATAACGTATAATTTTTATACGTTATAATAGGTCTGTTATAGAAGGGTCTTTTTCCACTAGTGGCCTTTGTCGATATGGGAACGTACGAGGAAGTCATGAACTGATAGGGAATTCCTTGATTAAGCAATACCACCTACGGATAGGGGTAAGACGATCAATTGTATTTTGCTTCTGTTTATAATGTGTTGCTAGTTACTAGGGGAGACTAGGGATAGTAAGCCAATAATTAGTAATAGGCTTTTCTCGCCGAGGAATCGGGTTTAGGGTAGACTAAGAAAGTTTGCATGACAATTAGATAATAAAGCGAATTAAATAAGAAGATTAGATAAAAGAGAGTGGATAAGATGAAATTGTAAACCCCAACAACTCCATTCATTCATATCTTTTTCTAGCCAATTGAATCATTTGCATTTGCATGTTTATTTTTGTTTTTGCATTCAACCCACACGATTTATTTCTTTACATATCTTATAAGATTAATTTACATGAAAGTTAAGGCCTAAGAGTCCTTTGGGAAAACGATACTCAGACTTACCCGTTTTATATTACTTGATAACGATCTGGTACACTTGCCAGGGACTTAACAATAGTGCTGACAAAAAGATTGAATAATCATCTGAATCAGAATAGAGTTTTGTTTGTCCTGTAGTGTTTTGAGTCATAGTCTATGTTTTTCAATTTGTGTTTTGCATATAAAGCCATCTTTTGTTGTTTCTGTTTTGCTTTCCTTGTTCTGATCTGATCAATGTAATATCATCCTCTTCAAGGAAATGAAATCAGTATTTTGAATCAATCTAAATTGCTTTAATCTATTTGAACAATATCTGATACATTGATTGATTGATTCAACTATGTCCTATTTGAAGTCAACTATGCTTATTCTGTCATACATCTTTACACATTGGCTTCTGTTATTATTTGATTATAATTCTTGCTTAACCATTATGCTTCTAGAAAAGGTTGTTGTAAGGTTTTACAGGAAGGACATTGCTTTGGAAGCTACAATTGGAATTCAACATTTGCAAAAGCAATGCATTCGACTGATGATTTAAGGCATTCGACTGCGTACAAAATGGGTTAACAATTCCATATCTAGAATCTGGCTTTATCTTTACTGTTCGCTTAAATCATACATAATCTACTATTATCTTTGCTTTTATCTGTTACAAATATCTGAATCGAGATAATATTGTGAGATTGTTGAAGTTTGTATCATTGCATATCTATGTGGTTTGATATTCTGACTTTGATACAACTCTGTGCTTAAACTGTTGTTAAATCTCTGATATACTGCACTATGCACTTGAATTGATTTTGTTATTCATGCATAATGACAGGGGGAGTATCACTTTTTACACATTTCACATCATACGCCTACACTTCAAGGGGAGTTAATACTATTTTGTGATGAATTTGTGATTATGAGAGCATCATTGTATTTTACAAATTGCATATCTTT
>NW_014542351.1:142806-177097 GCF_000741045.1 Vigna radiata var. radiata | reverse complement strand
ATATATATATATATATATATATATATATATATATGAGAGTATGAGAGCAAGTATAAATGCTTTGTGAAAGGGGGAGAATAGTTTGTCTCATACTTTATCTGCTTGATATTATGTTGTACATGCAGAGTACTTCAACTGTATTAAATCTTTTGTTATATGCTATTACTTTGTTTTGTGTTGAATTGTACAAACATGGTTGAGTTATTAATCATGGTTGTGCATCATCCAAAAAGGGGGAGATTGTTGGGATTGTTGACAACACAAACTCTATATCAATCTAGTTTTTGATGATGACAACATTATTCTTAATAACAGTACACATGTTGTTGTATTACATGTTCTTATTCTGAACTGAGTGTTATATATGTTGAACATGTTTTGATGTACTATGATGTATGTTCCTATGTTAATTGTGTGATATATTTGTGGAACATGCTTATATGATTATGTGCAATGCAAATTGCTTTGTCAAAAATATTTTACTGCACATTTTGGAAAGTGAAAAATCACAAGCACTTTTATAAACTTATAATTGTGTGACAAAGTTCTAGTCCAGTCGAATACACTTGTAGACTATTCTAAAACCTTTGTACAGTTTTTGAGAATCAGTGTTATGTGATGTTGTGAATTGAAAAGAATTTCACAATGTTTTTACATGTGTTAGTCGACTTCATCCAGTGTACATTCGACCGTATTATTGATCTGTTTTGGAATTCTGTTATGCTTACACGCTCTAACGACTATATTTTTAAAAAGTTAGTTAAGCATTGATGACTTGGTCAACTGTATTAAATGTGTGTTGATTTTGGTTGACTGAGAGCCTTTATGTTGACTGTCTGTTACAACTATATTAATACAGTCGACTGAATTAGTAGGCTATTCGACTGAGAAATAATTTGACTGACAGAAAACTATAAATTGGCTAAACACGATTTGTTCAGAGACTTTTGATGATCTAACATTTTCATTTCTTATTTCAGATTGAATTCTCTGTGTTAACAGCTCCAAGAATTCTCCAAGAAGACGGTGGTGATCTATCTTGAGAGAGATTCAAAGGAAGAAGGCTTATGCACTGACTGTGTGATCACTATCTGCACAAAGAAGGTGCTTCTTGATTGATCATTGAAGGCTTGGCATCCTGTGAAGACTGTTGGAATTTACACGTTGAGGATTGTTCGACGTGGGTTCAGATTGTAGAAGAGGGGATTTTTGCTACAAGTCTGGTTTTGGTTATTGCAGCTATATTTTGGTTTTGAGTTAGAGAGGAGATTTATATTTTTGACGTGAGGTCTTCTATAAATTCCTTGTTGTAAAAATCGTAACATATATAGTGCATTTGCTTCTTGGGTTAGAAGGACACTGGATGTAGGCATTATTGGCCGAACCAGTATAAAAACCAATGTTTGATTTTCTCTATCCCTGCACTCTTTATTTCAGTCGACTATATTTGTTACGCAGTCAACTACGTTTTTCCGCTGCATAGAAATTTTCATTACTTGCATTTCAAGAAAGATAAAAAAGCTTTATACTTTTGTTTCAAGATTGCGAAGAGACATTGTTTTTGAAACAACACCAATTCACCTCCCCTCTTGGTTTACAACGAAGCCTACCTGTTTCCCAACATACACCACTTCCCACCACTCTATTCTCCTTCAGCTTCACCAAGCATCACAACATAAACTCAATTTCACAAGAAATAAACAATATCATACTCACACAACCAAACATAACACTCGTATGGATTAAACATTCTCAAGACAATAATAAAGAAATCATCAAAATAATGACACACTCTGTCTTTAAATAATCAACACACAAGCCCATTAAAATAGGACATTATATATCCTCTCGCATCAACTAAAAATACACATAATGTTCAACATATTAGTTACACCTTCCTTTATTTTCTAAGTCAACAAAAAATAAGAAACGATCAATTATACGCTACCCATACCCCTATTTTCTATAACATCAACCAACACATTGTAAAATAAAATACTAAGTGGACCCTATTTTGTCTATCCAAATTATTAATAAACTAATTTAGATGTGCCTAGGTGACCCCATCACTAACTTTCTTCTCTCTCATTCGTTATTTTACGTAATTTATTTGCATTCAAGTGGCCCACCTTCACTTACTTATTCTCTTACTCTCACACTACTATAAGCTCTTACGTAAATCACTCTTCATTCTCCATACCCTTATTTCAAGTCTCCTAGAACTCAACATTAGTAACAAAAAAGCAGAACAATGTATACCCAAGAAACCACAACCAGAAAACAAAACAACAACTAAGTCTCTTTCAACATCTAGAATTTCATGAAAATATTACAGCACCGAAACAACAAATCAAAGTAAGATCCCCTTACCTGGAATTCCAATAAATGCCTACTACTTCTACGGTTCTTAAACGAAAGTCTTTCTTCTACTCTTTTTCGATCTTACTTCTCATTATCTCCGCTGCTAGCTCCTCTCCTTTCCAGGTTAATATATATTATTTCTAGGCTTAGGTTTCCCTTTTTATAACACAAGCATAAAACATTTAAGATTTAAAAATAGAACTAAAGTTTTGGGTCATAAGCTAATTGGATTTTCAGCCCATTAAATATCTTAGTTCCCTTAATAAATCATATCCAAAACTTACCGTTTTAATTGGCATTCCCAAGTGCACCTTTCCTACTGATCCATGAGCAAGGGAGGAGAACAAAATTTCAGAAAACGTCGAGTGCAACAAACCCATGCAAGAACCCCAACTTGTCTTTCTTTAACGTAGCTTTCTCACTCTTTGTAAATGCAAGAACCTCTTTGCAATTCCCACGTACATGTATTCTAAATGCTTTCTAAAAAGTAAGCACCAAATTCCTGAACATTTTCTCTCTCTTCATTTAAACAATGGATCGCGATATTCTAACAACGCCAATTTTAAAAAAATTTGACAATGCCACGTGTCAGCTTTTCATTGGTCGAATTTGAATGTTTTTTTAACTTTAAAATCTGATTTAGATAGGGTTCAGGATTGGATTCTGAAACTGCCCTCTCCTTCGTTTTCGCACTCTATCCTCTCTCCATAACACTCTCTTCTCTCTCCATTTTAGGGATTTCAATTTCATTTCAACTTCTCTCTCCATAGCACTCTCTTCTCCCTCCTCCATTTTTAGGATTTTCATTTTGATTTCATTTTGTGTGTTCGTTTTGTTCACTGGTTGCCCTTGTGTATTTCTCTGTGGAGTTCATTTCTTTATGGAGTTCATGCTCTGCGTTCAACGATCTCTATGGAAGGTTTGTTTAAAGTTTCTCTTTTTGTCTTCATTTTTGTTTGCAACAGATTTGCCCCCTGACATTGGTTATTCGAACAAGATATGTACTTCCTTCGTTTGACGTATGCATATTTTGGGGTTGGGTTGTTCGTTGTGTCTTTTCTTGGTTTTTTTGTTGCTTTTTTGTTATGGGTTATGGGTTTTTTCGCGACTTGATACAAGAAATATAATTTTATTTTCTTCTACAGTTGTTTGTTCGTCATTCATTGAAAACCAAGTTTGTTGCTAGTTTGAATGACATTTTGACTGAGGAGCAGAAGGTTATTATTTCCAAGACTCCATTTCAATGGTTTTAGAACTAAATGATAACCTTAAGATTGTTATGAATATTCTTAGCGATTTATTTATTAAATGGGTTGATGAGAGGGGTGGTTTTTCATTTAGAGAAAGATTTGTGGAATTGAAGGAAGTAGATGTCACGTTAAATTTACGCTTGGGTTTAGTTGGTAATAACATAATATTAAATGAAAAGAAACTTAGGAAGAGTGATTGTAGAAAGTATTTTGCTGATGGAAAACATGAACTGCAGTTGATCTACGATTTTATTTTGAAAAAACACAAAAAGTTGCCCTCCTTACATATTTGTAGCTTGTACATTTTGGTGGGCATTTGTGAGGTGTTGTTACCTAATCGTAGCACAACAATCTTCCCAATTTTGTTTCAAATTGTTGATAGAATAAGTGATTTGGGTAATCTTTGTTGGGGTCATATAGTGTATCATTATCTAGTTAGTAATTTATGCAAAGCTTCTACAACTTGGAAGAAAGGAAAAGGTGCAACAAATGTGTATGTGGATGGTTGTGTGTATATGTTGCAAGTAAATTTTGTACTTTCATTGTTTGTTGGTAATGAACTGAGATTACTAATTATGAAGTATATGTTGTATTTCAGGTTTGGTTTTGAGATAGTTTCATTCCTTCGACTGCTTGTGTAGAGAAACACCCAAGAATTTTGCATTGAATGAATATAAATGTTGGTGACAAGTTCATCAAACGTGCAATGGAGACAGGTGTGGTATGTAGAACATTGTTTTATTAAATTTGTTTGAATGAGTGGTTTTATACATTGATAATTGTGATTAATTTGCAAATGCTTTATGATTATGGTGCATCAAGGAACGAAATGAGTGAGCCATTTGTGAAAGCATCACCTAATCCAACTAGAGAGGATTTGAAGAAACGAATAAAGACAACATGCAATAGGAAAAAGAAAAAACATATTGATGCTGCTTTAGAGGAACAAGAGGCTATAATTGAAGAACTTGAAGAAGAGTTATCTGCATTGCAGGCTGAGCTGCTTGGAGAGAAGAATAAAGATGAAGGTGGTTACAATATGCCTTTTAACCAACATGACTTTGATAATGACTTTGCATGTGAGGGAGGAATTGACACCCATGAAAGCATTATGAAGAAAAGACAACGTCGAAAGCGTTACAAAAGCAAAGTTTGTAAAACTCTGTACATTGGATATAGTCCCAAACTGGACTGATTTATGTAATTTGCTATTAGTGCAGTATTTGATAAATCTTTAAGTATGGATAGTTGTATTTGGAACAATTATTTTGAGTGTTAATAAAGAAAGTGGTTCTTTGAATTGTTATTGTTATATTCATTATGTGTTGTTTGGTAGTATTATTTAATTTTGATCCTTTGTGCTTGTTATAACAAATTTCAAGTTCTGTGACACCTATGTGGATGAAAGACCAAGTAAGGTTGTTTGTAGGTTGAGCTGTGACTTCCTGCAGCATTGGCAAAGACCTCTCCCTGTTGTAATCGATTACAGAGCACCTGTAATCGATTAAAAGTAGAAAACTCTCATTTTGTACCAAAACCTCAAGGGTGTTACCCGTACTGGATTAATCACTCCCCAAGAGTCCTTACCAGTGCGTTTTTAATGTTTTGTGTAGTGGTTAACCCTGTTGGCGATGGTTGAAGGTCTCCACAACAACAAATTTCAAGTTAGGTCACTCCCAAGTGGATGAAAGCCCAAGTAAGGGTGTTTGTAGGTTGAGCTGTGACTTCCTACAACATTGGCACAGACCTCTCCCTATCAATCTCAAGATTAAAGGGTGGTATGAATCCAGGATTCCCTCTAGTCATGCACTAAGTCACAACACCCTGTAATCATGAATCAATAGTACAAAAATCTCAAAACACATAAAACAACACAAGACACAATAGAGACTATCACAACACGTCAAAACACAGTCACAAGACACACAAACACAAACAAAACACTCAATATTGAACCATTGGTCCCCGGCAACGGTGCCAAAATTTGATGGGAGTCGCGGCCCATACAAATTTCATTGCATATGAGAAATGCAGTATAGCTAGGAATGACCCCTAGATCATCTCCCAAAGACCAATTTTGCGGTTCGAGAATCGAGTCTAACACGAAGGGAGGGGTTTTGAAAGGTTTTTGCAGAAATTAAAGAACTCAATAAAGACACGGACACAATCAAACTAATTTTAGCTAGCATGAGAATTAAACTAACACTATTAAAAACCTTAGACAACATGTATTTTTTTTTACCAATTAAATTGACACATGCACTTTCTAAAGAAACTTTAAATTGAAAATGGACTAATAGTTTGACCTCTTAGCCGTGACGTTGCTGCTTCTAATTTCAACAAATCCCATTTTATTTTCTTCAATTGAGAATTCCAAGAATGGAATAATGGTGCTCCAGCCGAGACCCAAATTTGGTCCTTGAATCAATATTTTTTTTCCACCTTACAACCGTACATCATCACCCAATGCCACCTAATAAACTTTCATTCAAATAAAATCCCATCACATCCAGACCCCACACCGTGTGCTTCTCTTCTCCTTGCAATTGAATAAAGCTCTTTCCTTCCATCAAACAAAAGCATGGCCACTGCTTTCAATGCCTTCAAATGTGTGCTTCCCAAGATGGCTGCAGCAGCTCACCAATGCTAGACATCAACAGACCCCACTCTCAAATTTATATGAAAACCTTCTCTCGCCTAAATGAAGTCAGCGCATATTGAGTGAAGAAAAGCCATTTGAAGCTTGACTTTCTTCTAACAATGATCACACCTACACCATGATTTGCCTCCCATCTAATCACTTTTCATTCTTCAAACTCAAAAACATAAATCACGGTACTTTTGCATTTAATAAGAAGAGAGAAAACATCACTTCCAATGCATCATTTCCGTTCCAGCAAAGAAGTAATATAAAGCTTCAATCATAAAAAGCAAAATGAAAAGTGTAAATACTTCATTCACTCAACCATGTGGGACCGTGAATTCCCAATTCATTTTCCAAACATCCATTCAAAAGCTAACCATCCTCATCATCGTACTCATGCATTGATAGTCAAAAGGGAAACAAAAATTGATATCCTTCACAAGAAATGATGAAAATAGATCCTCATTTTCAAAGAAACCGAACTCCCATTTCCTTCTCGTTCACAACGCCGTAGCTCATGTATTCTCGGCAGAGGCATGATTCCAGCAACCAGAGAATAAAAAAAATGTGTATTCATTGCCATTCCTCAATGCCAAATACCGTGAGTAGAGTTTCAACTCTCCAAAGAAACAAAATGTTTTCAAGACTATAGAAACCTCACAAGAGAAAATGAAACATCCTCTTCCTCATCAACCAAAAGTAAACAACTTTGCAAGCAAGGGAAGAAGAAGAAGTGTGTTATTCATTCATTCTATGAGAGTAAAAAAAACGTAAATGCATTCAAACTTTTGAAGAAAAAGAAAAATGTTCAAAGCCATGTTGTTCTCTCTCGGCAAAGAGACTTTCTCAGCCAACAACTATCAAAAATTCTCTCTAGCAAAGTTGACGGCTGCTCCCCAAAACCTAGGACCGTGTGAATGTTCTCAAAATGGGTGGGGTCCATCTACAATAAAACCCTAGATGCCAAATCATGTTTTTTTGAGGTTAAAACCATTTAGGCGTCCCTATTTTCGTACGGTATTTCCAATTTGGTCTCCTTCTTTTAAACCTTCCCAATTGAGTCCTTATAAGTACTAATTTCAAACAAATTAGCCCTATCGTTAAAAATCGTTAACGGTGTTAAAATTGTGCAGAGGTGGGTAGATGACGTGGTTAAAATTCTCCTTTTGAGGTGTTAAAATTGTGCAGAGGTGTTCAAATTTTTCCCATTCTCCTCTGCACAATTTTAACACTTCAAAAGGAGAATTTTAACCACGTCATCTACTCACCTCTGCACAATTTTAACACTGTTCACAATTTTTAACGGCAGGGGCGAATTTGTTTCAAATTAACACTTATAAGGACTCAATTGGGAAGATTTAAAAGAAGGGGACCAAATTGGGAATACCTTACAAAAATAGGGACGCTTAAATGGTTTTAACCTTTTTTTTACTATTGGGCTTAGTCTATTCTAGCAAAATTGACCCACATTACAAAAATTCATCTACAAATTCTAAATTACTAAGCTAAGCTAGATTAATTCTAAATTCTCTTGTGGAGAGTCTTCACTTAATTTGTGCCCTTCCAAAAGTCTCACAGTGTGACTCCAAAATTTCCCTGAAAATAAAAATAAGAATAATTAAGCTCAATTAATTCAAATTAATTAAAATAAGAATTATTGGTCTAATTAAGCCCAAATGGTGAAAATGATACAATAACTAAGAATTAAGCACAATTCATCAACACAATTAGGCGCGAAAAACTAAGTGAATGGTGTAAAATATTAATTCATCAAAATAGACCACACTTAGTCTTTTGCACTCCTGGGCAAAATCAAGACGCAAAACAGGGAACAAATCTGAGGACATCAGGAAAGTGAAAGACTCAACAAGGATAATTACATAGTCGCACGGTTATCAAGGAATTTGGACAGTGAAAGGAAGTGGACAGTATCCAACACAGAATCAATGAAAGCAAATACTCATGAAATCATCCAAGCAGTTTCAAGTATGACAAAATGATCAATCAGTTTAAGAGGTGAATCAAAAGCAACAGAGCCTCACAGATGCACTATAAGTTTTTCTCTCAAGTGTCTAAGGTAAACAATGTCAACTCAATGCACTCAGGAAAGCAAACACAAACAGACTTGGCAAGCCTCTAATATCAACACTCAAACATATATGCATGTTCAAATCAAAAGGCCTTTTATGGATGCAACGGGGCCAAGGACAAGGGAGGATATGATATGGATGAGAAGTTACAAACCAAAGGAAATAGAGGAGCAATGGGGAACAAGTGAAACACAATCAAACCACACCCAAAACCCTCTAATTCAATCCTCTTCTTGACTCCATTATTCAAATTTTTTTTTCATTTTTCTATATTTTCTGTTTTTATTTTCTTTATTTTCTCATCCTGTCTCTTCTTTTTTTTTTCTGAACAAAATTGTAAGAGACAAGATGCACACATATATACAAAAACTAAACAAGAAGAGGAACCAACTAGTCAATTCATCATAATTCCCAAGGAGACCACACTTATTCCCAAAACAATTCCAAAGCTCCAAAATTCCCTATGGTTGAGGTAATCATGGTTTTTCACTTAGGGTTAGTGTATGAGCTTCAAAACAAAGAAATTGGGAAAGTAAAGGCTCAAAGGGGCTATCAAAGGATCACAACAAGGTAGGCTCATTTGGCTAGAGAGGCTCAACAACAAAATTGCCTTTATCACTTTCGAACATGCATATCAATCAAGAATCATCAAAAAGAGTCAGGCCAAGGCATATGTGCAAGCAATCAAGAGACATATCACACACAAGAAAGATCATCAAATGGCTCAAATCTCACACAGGTAATACGGTCACAATCAATTCAACTCTCAAACATCATGATCATCTTCCAAGCAAAGAAAAGCAAGGAATCCAACAAATCAGAGTATCAATGAAGTGAAGGAAAACTGACAATCTAATTAAAGTCCAGAATTCACAAAAAGCATGCAAAACTGTACACAAGACACAACAAACTACATAAAAACCGAAACATAAACAAAGAAACAACCTCCCCTAATAGACCACACTTAAACGACACAATGTCCTTAGTGTGTCACAATCAACAGATAAACAATCAGAACAGTCAGCAGATATAGACAAAGTGCAATATAAGTGAGGAGGGAAAGAGAAAAGAAACTCCCTTAGTCAGCTAGGAGGGTAGGTGGGGTGGACCAAAGATGTCTCCTCCACTACTGCATCCAACAAAGAAGGATTGCTGAGGAAAGGCTTCAGTCTATGCCCATTCACCTTGAAGCTTTTAGCTGCAGATGGATCCTGGATCTCTACTGCACCATAAGGATAAACATTAGTCACAACAAAAGGTCCAGTCCACTTTGATCTCAACTTACCACCCATGAGGTCGAGCCTAGAGTTATACAACAAAACNTGNTGGCCAACCTCGAAGTCCTTTCTAACAATGGAACTATCATGGAANCTCTTGGTCCTTTCTTTGTAGAACTTCGAGTTCTCATAGGCCTCCAATCGGATCTCATTCAATTCATTCAGTTGCAACTTCCTCTCCTCTCCAGCTTGGTCAATGGAGAAGTTGCAAGTCTTCACAGCCCAATATGCCCGATGTTCAATCTCAACTGGTAAATGACACGCCTTTCCAAAGACAACCCGATAGGGAGACATCCCAATGGGTGCTTTGTAGGCAGTCCTGTGGGCCCAAAGAGCATCGTCCAACCTATTACTCCAATCCTTCCTGTTGGGCTGGACAATCTTCTCCAAAATCCTCTTAATCTCCCTGTTGGAGATCTCAGCCTTCTCATTTGTTTGGGGGTGGTAAGATGTAGAAACTCTGTGCGTCACCCCATATTTCTTGAGCAAGGCTTGCATGGATCTGTTGTTGTAGATCTAACAAAATATACAGCAACCCGAGCATCATTAGTCCTGGTGGCTCTAGCTTCCACCCATTTTGAAACATAATCCACAGCAAGGAGAATATAAGAGAAACCAAAAGAAACAGGAAAACGACCCATGAAATCTATACCCCAGACATCAAACAACTCACAGAACAGCATAGGCTGTTGAGGCATCTCCTGTCTCTGTGAAATAAGTCCGCCTGTTCTCTGACACGGATCACAGGTGCTGCAAATCCTCTCTGCATCTTTGAAGATGGAAGGCCAATAGAAACCACAGTCAAGCACCCTACGAGTTGTTCTTTGTATCCCCAGATGACCACCAGGTGAGGAGGCATGACAAAACTGCAGGACCGAGTCAATCTCANGGTCCNGAATGCATCTCCTAGTAACCTGGTCACTGCACAACTTCCACAGATATGGGTCATCCCAAACATAATACTTAGCATCACTCTTAATTTTAGCAATTTGAGCACGTAATGCTAAGGGAGGAAAAACAGAAGCAACCAAATAATTCACAATGTGTGCAAACCAAGGAGTAGGGTGAGAAGAAGAAATCATTAACAAACTTTCATCAAGAAAGTCATCCTGGATGGCCAACACGTAAGCCTAATCCCCATGCAGCAAAAACGAAATCCCAAAACCAAGGCATAAATTAACGTGAGCTACCAAGTGACTTTTGCAAAAGGTCCACAAGTCAAAAAGTGCTTAAATTCTTCTATCAAGATGCCACATGTGCAAAGTCAAAGGGAATAAACAACACAAGACACTCTTCTCCTCAATGCAATTNACGTCCAAACAATGCTAGAGGCAAAACCAAAGTGGAAAAAATTCCTTTAGTTAAAAGAAGCATCTCCTTTTGCTTGGCCAAAAGTGGTAAAAATTAAATGCATCATTCTCTCTCCTTTCTACACACCATTTTCGTTTTTTTCTCTACCAACAGTCATCATTCATGTTTTCTTCCTTTAATCTACCGAAAATACACCCAACAAAACCCAAAGTTCAATTGCAAATCAACACACGAACAAGAAACCCAAATTTCTACTCATTTCACCCAACCAAACCTTCCTATTTCTTCAAGCTTTTGGTAAAAACGAAAATCATACTCCTAGCTCAAGGTCCAGCACCATCCAGCCATGATAATGTAGCACAAATTCCAGCTCATAAAATGCTTCCAATCAACAAGAACAAAACACAAGAAGAAAGGGTCCAAACTCAAACCCCCATACACCAACTCAAGCTTCTTTCACTCCAAAACTCATCAAGAACTTCATTTTCATCATCAAATCCAAGTAAACCAAAGTAAATACAAAATTACTGCAGCAAATGAGAAGAAAAACGAAACGGAAAATGGGTCTTCATTCAACCAAAGAAACCACCATGAAAAAGCAAAGAACCACCTTAAGACTCAAGCTCATGCTCTCAACTTTCAAGAAGAAATGAAAGGAAAATGGGTGAGGGATTCACTTCCACCAAGCAAAGATAAACAAGATTTAAGTAAGAGAAGAAGAAAAATATGATCTTTGTCATTCCATAGCTCCCAAAAACGTAAAACCCTACTTGGTCTCCAAGAGAGAGTTCATACATGCAAAGTGAAATGAAAAGTGGAGACAAGAAGTGTGTGCCTCGGTCTTGCCATTCTAAAATGCCTTCCAAGACTTAAAATGGTGGGGTCCACCTCTAAGGAAACCCTAGGGTCTATGCAAAGTGTCCCACACATTGGGCTTCTACAATTTTGCCACCAAAAAGGGCCCAAATGCACTTAAGTTTGATTAAAGTTTCTAAAAACGAAATTACAACTTAATTAAAATGGAAGTGACTAAATGTTGAGTCTTGAATGATCACGCCACCTTCCCTAATGCTCCAAATGATGTTTCCAAAATTTCCCTGCACCCAAAAATGCAATTAATCAGCTCAGAAAATTCAAATTAGCACAATTACGAATTTTCGACCAAATTAAGCAGAATTCTGAAAACGGGGAAATAACAGACAATTAAACACAATTCCCTAGTTTATTTAAGTGCAATAAACTAAATATGGTTCAAGAAATAACGACTCATCAAAATAGATCACACTTAGTCTTTTGCACTCCTGGGCAAAACCAAGACGAAAATCAGGGAACTACTCAAACATCAGGGAGGTTGCACAGACTCGGCAGACAAAATTACAGTCCTCAAGAAATATGGACAAAAAAAAGGAAGTAGACAATATCCAAAACAGAATCAGAGAAAACAAATACTCATGAAGTCATCCAAGCAATTCAAAGCATGGCAAAATGATCAGTCAACTCAAGAGGTGAAACAAAAATGACAGAACCTCACAGATGCACACTATTAGTGTTTCTCTCAGGTGTCTAGAATAAACAATGTCAACTCAATGCACTCAAGAAAGCAAACACAAACAGACTTGGCAAGCCTCTAATATCAACACTCAAAACATATATGCATGTTCTAATCAAAAGGTCTTTTATGGATGCAATGGGGCTAAGGACAAAGGAGGATAAATATGGATGAGAAGCTACAAACCAAAAGGAATAGAGGAGCAATGGGGAACAAGTGAAAACACAATCAAATCACACTCAAAACCCTCTAATTCAATCCTCTTTTTGACTCCATTATTCACACAACAATTTTTTATTTTTTTATTTTCTATTTTCTCATTTTTTCTGTATTTTTTTTTCATCTTGTCTCTTTTCTTTTCTCTCTTTTTAGAACACAAATTTCAAGAGACAAGATACACCCTAATTACAAAACAAAACAAGAAGAGGAACCAACTAGCCAACTCATCTAAATCTCCCAGGAGACCACACTTATTCCCAAAACAATTCCAAAGCTCCAAAATTCCCTAAGGTTAAGGTAAACATGGTTTTTCAGTTAGGGCTAGTGTATGAGCTTCAAAACAAAGAAATGGGGAAAGCATAGGCTCAAAAGGGGTCATCAATGGATCAAAACAGGGTAGGCTCATTTGGCTAGAGAGGCTCAACAACAAAATTGCCTTTATCACTTCCAAACATGCATATCAATCAAGAATCATCAATAAGAGTCAAGCCAAGGCATATGTGCAAGCAATCAAGAGACATGTCACACACAAGGAAGAATGTAAAGTGGCTCAATTCTCACACAGGATATTTCTGTCACAATCAATTCAACTCTCCAACATCATAATCATCTCTCAAGCAAAGAAAAGCAAGAATTCAGACTAATCAGAGTATCAATAAAATGAAAGACAAGTCTACAACCTAAACAAAGTCCAGAAATCAAGAGAAACATGCAAAACTGTACACAAGACAAAACAAAAACTACCTATAAAACAAAAAATTTAACGCAGAAAAACAAAAACTGACAAAGAAAATAGAATTCTCCCCCAATAGACCACACTTAAACTACACAATGTCCTCAGTGTGTCACAAACAACAAGATCAACAATCATAATAGTCAACAGATCAAGGACAAGTGCAATTCAAGTAGGAAAAAGGGGAGAAGGAAAAGAAGAAAACTCCCCTGATCATGGTGGCAATTGCCAATTTTGGACTTGCAGAGAAGTGTCTTCCATAAATGGATCAAGAAATGAAATGTTGATGAAGGATTTCATCCGCCAAATCTGATCCAGAAGAGAAATGTCTTCCACAACCGGATCAAGGAAGGGATGATTAATCAGTAAATCACCTTTAGTCGTGGGAGACGAAGAAAGTCCACCTGGCTTAAAATATCTACTCATATCTACCTGATCCTCAACATTTTCATCAGATTCACAGTTAGTATCACCAATCATAAAGTTGGAAGCTGGTTGTATCACAGAATTGATTTCAACACAAATAGAGCAAGAACCAGTTTCACAACTACATTTAAAATTTTAAGAAAACTGTGAAAGATCAAAATTTAATCCCAAGTCTAAAGCATCTTCAGTTTTCACAGTTTCCATATCAAAATCAATACTAACATGTGAATTCTCGGCAGAATCAAGAATATGTGAATGCATAAACAGCTCAGGCAAAGCAAGTGGGAATTCAAGTTTAGAGAAAACCTATGTTGATTCATGATTCATCTCACCAATAACAACGGAATGAGCAATTGCATCCTCAAGTGCAAGAGGGAAGGCATAGGACGGTGGGGAAGTAGATGGCGCAATAGTAAGCTCATGACTCTGCTCCCCATCTCCTATATGGATGACACCAACATCGTCTGGAAGCTGAACAGCCTGAAATGGGGATTCCTCTGAAACATGAGATTGTTCCTCAGGGAGTTGAGTTGCCATCTGCCCCAACTGATTGCTCAAACTCTGAAATGAAGCTATAAATTCCTGCTGAAACTCCTGAAACTGCATAATCTGATCTTTGGTTTCCTGTTGAAACTGCATATTTTGAGCAGTCATTTGTCTCAACAACTCCTTCAATGCAGGCTTAGAAGCAGTGATGCTCAAGATCTTCCTAACAAGTGACGGATCCAGGAGTAATACAACAACAACAATCCCTTGTCGCTCCATGTAATGAGTACTCAAATGCCCTTAAGAACATGTCCTCATCCGGGACATCTGGAGGTTTCATTGAAGAGCATATGGTGTAGAACCCCTCCAAATATCTATATGGGCATTCACCTGCAAAACCATGAAACCTATGCAGCAAATGTATCAGTCCAGTGTTGAAAACACAACGAATATCCTCCTCATCAAGTGGAAACGGCTCCCTAGGAGCACTCTCATGAGATGGAGGAGGAATCATATTGTTCTCAACACAGAAATCAGCAGGCGAATCACAATCAGAGTAACAAGCAGGAGGAGAATCATAGACACGGGCAGAATAAGAATTACTCACATAGCCAAAATAGGTAGACATGTAGAAAGAAAGGGGAAAAGAAGCATGTAATGAAAATATGCAACTAAAGCTACCTAAATGCAACACACAATGACGAACACATAAAACAGAACATCACACTTACAGCACGAGACAAAACACAACACACACTAACACAACAAAAGACCTAAAATCGAACCATTGATCCCCGGCAACGGCGCCAAAATTTGATGGGTGTCGCGGCCCATACAAATTTGATTGCATATGAGAAATGCAGTATAGCTAGGGAATGACCCCTAGGTCGTCTCTCAAGGACCAAATGTGGTTCGAGTTTAGGTCTAACACGAAGTGTGGGGGTTGTGAAAGGTTTTACAACGAAAATTAAATTAAATTAAAATTGAAAATTAAAAGCAACCAAACATACTTGAAAACTTTGAAATAAATGGACAAAGCATGAAGACCGAACGGTCTTACAGATGACCGAACGATTCTACAATTAGACCAAACTATCTCTAAACCAAGTGAGGAAAATGGAAATGCAAGAAGGTAAAGAAACCAAACAAAATAGATAACGTAGTGAACGGAAAAAGTAAATTGAACACTGCAATAGATAAATATCCAAACACAATTAAAGCCATTAAAATGCAACACTAAATTAAGTGGATAAAAACAACTCAACCTATTAATTGAACTAAGTGAAAACAAGAGAAATTAACAAGCCTATTTAACTTCTAGTAATTTATGTGAACCAAGGTGCAATTAACAAATAACTTAAAAGTCCAAATGGCCTAAGGAAACCTTTTGGCCTTGAGTCATGTTTCAACAAGTCAAACTTCAATTTCCACCTTCAATAAGCCACCAAAATGTGTTGATTTCTTCTCCACATGTGCACCATTTTCCAAGGAAATTAAAATGTGTCTTAAACATCACTATTAAACCATGCCTTTATCCCTTTCCATGCAGCAAAAACGAAATCCCAAAACCAAGGCATAAATTAACGTGAGCTACCAAGTGACTTTTGCAAAAGTTGCTTCAAAAAAAAGTCCACAAGTCAAAAAGTGCTTAAATTCTTCTATCAAGATGCCACATGTGCAAAGTCAAAGGAAATAGACAACACAAGACACTCTTCTCCTCAATGCAATTCACGTCCAAACAATGCTAGAGGTAAAACCAAAGTGGAAAAAATTCCTTTAGTTAAAAGAAGCATCTCCTTTTGCTTGGCCAAAAGTGGTAAAAATTAAATGCATCATTCTCTCTCCTTTCTACACACCATTTTCGTTTTTTTCTCTACCAACAGNCATCATTCATGTTTTCTTCCTTTAATCTACCGAAAATACACCCAAGAAAACCCAAAGTTCAATTGCAAATCAACACACGAACAAGAAACCCAAATTTCTACTCATTTGACCCAACCAAACCTTCCTATTTCTTCAAGCTTTTGCTCAAAACGAAAATCATACTCCTAGCTCAAGGTCCAGCACCATCCAGCCATGATAATGTAGCACAAATTCCAGCTCATAAAATGCTTCCAATCAACAAGAACAAAACACAAGAAGAAAGGGTCCAAACTCAAACCCCCATACACCAACTCAAGCTTCTTTCACTCCAAAACTCATCAAGAACTTCATTTTCATCATCAAATCCAAGTAAACCAAAGTAAATACAAAATTACTGCAGCAAATGAGAAGAAAAACGAAACGGAAAATGGGTCTTCATTCAACCAAAGAAACCACCATGAAAAAGCAAAGAACCACCTTAAGACTCAAGCTCATGCTCTCAACTTTCAAGAAGAAATGAAAGGAAAATGGGTGAGGGATTCACTTCCACCAAGCAAAGATAAACAAGATTTAAGTAAGAGAAGAAGAAAAATATGATCTTTGTCATTCCATAGCTCCCAAAAACGTAAAACCCTACATGGTCTCCAAGAGAGAGTTCATACATGCANCAGCCATGATAATGTAGCACAAATTCCAGCTCATAAAATGCTTCCAATCAACAAGAACAAAACACAAGAAGAAAGGGTCCAAACTCAAACNCCCAAACACCAACTCAAGCTTCTTTCACTCCAAAACTCATCAAGAACTTCATTTTCATCATCAAATCCAAGTAAACCAAAGTAAATACGAAATTATTGCAGCAAATGAGAAGAAAAACGAAATGGAAAATGGGTCTTCATTCAACCAAAAGAAACCACCATGAAAAAGCAAAGAACCACCTCAAGACTCAAGCTCATGCTCTCAACTTTCAAGAAGAAATGAAAGGAAAATGGGTGAGGGATTCACTTCCACCAAGAAAAGATAAACAAGATTTAAGTAAGAGAAGAAGAAAAATATGATCTTTGTCATTCCATAGCTCCCAAAAACGTAAAACCCTACTTGGTCTCCAAGAGAGAGTTCATACATGCAAAGTGAAATGAAAAGTGGAGACAAGAAGTGTGTGCCTCGGTCTTGCCATTCTAAAATGCCTTCCAAGACTTAAAATGGTGGGGTCCACCTCTAAGGAAACCCTAGGGTCTATGCAAAGTGTCCCACACATTGGGCTTCTACAATTTTGCCACCAAAAAGGGCCCAAATGCACTTAAGTTTGATTAAAGTTTCTAAAAACGAAATTACAACTTAATTAAAATTGAAGTGACAAAATGTTGAGTCTTGAATGATCACGCCACCTTCCCTAATGCTCTAAATGATGTTTCCAAAATTTCCCTGCACCCAAAAATGCAATTAATCAGCTCAGAAAATTTAAATTAGCACAATTACGAATTTCCGACCAAATTAAGCAGAATTCGGAAAACGGGGAAATAACAGACAATTAAACACAATTCCCTGGTTTATTTAAGTACAATAAACTAAATATGGTTCAAGAAATAACGACTCATCACCTAACTTTTTCTTTCAACTTTCCCAACAACCCCAAACTTGAACCTTTAAACAATACCACAAAATAATTCTCAACCTAACTCAGGGCAAAGATTTTCAAAGCAAGGGTTTTCATATTTTGTTTAAGGCAGGTTCAAAAGGGTAGAACATAAGATGTTCCTTTTTCAAGTGGGACAAAAATTTGGCTGGAAAATGGTTTATTCAAAAACGGCCTTGATCATATGACACATATATGAAATTCAATCAATCACAGAAACTCAGTCAATTTCATTCATGCTTTCAAGTAAATAGCAAATATATCAATAAGAACTCTGGAGCTCAAAGACTCACTCATAAGATCAATTATTCCAACCATCCTAGACAAATACCCTGCTTAGCATCATAATCACAATCATAAAATCATCATGCATCTGCTCACATAGCTAGTGAACACTCCATCTGTATATCAACATATGGCAATCTCAATCATCATTCAATAACAAGCATCATCAAGCAATTCATCTCATGCAACCAACAGTCAAACCATCATAACAGAAAAGTTTCAGACCAAGTACATTACCCTACACTACTCAACAAAAGCAAACCAACCTATACTAAGAATTCAAATTACAAAGACAAAAACAACAGATAAGAAAATCCTGCTCTAATGAAAATAGCATCCATCAGTAGATGTTATGTGAACTCCTCATCCCATGCAACCAACAGTCAAACCATCATAACAGAATAGTTTCAGACCAAGTACATTACCCTACACTATTCAACAAAAGCAAACCTATACTAAGAATTCAAATTACAAAGACAAAAACAACAGATAAGAAAATCCTGCTCTAATGCAAATAGCATCCATCAGTAGATGCTATGTGAACTCCTATCCCATGTTGTCGTCAGAGTCCTCCTCTCCATCCTCAACATCCTCAAAGTCCTCATCATCATCATCATCAGCGTCCTCATCCATGACTAGAGCTTCAGCTGCTCCGGATCTGCTACCCTGTGCCTGCTCTGACCGAGCCGCTATATTAATGAACTCATCCATCGTCCACCTTTGAGCAGGCGGTGAATCATATAAGCCCACAATCATCTCTGTAGTAGCCATTTTCCCCCTATGAATTGCCTTCAGTTTAGACTCCATCAGAGACATATACATGTCTCTCATATGAAACGACGATCTATGCGATTCTCATCTCACCCCTTGGTGGTGCCCCTTAAGCGCGTGGCAGTGAATGCATTGAAGGTCACACCGCCCGGCGGTGGTTGCGGTTCTTGTTTTCTTCAATCTTCCACCATCTTTTGCGTCCAACACTTCTCTTCCTTTCCTTCATCAAACTCTTGATAAATACTATCAAAACAAAGGAAACCAAGCATAAAACCCAGAAAACCTTCTTTGACTCTCTTACTCTCTAACTTAAGCATTTTGCATGATTTCAAGCTAATTCTAAGTCATAAAAGGTGTATTTTAATATACATTTTAAGTATGAAAATAACGATTTTTGAACCGTTATCAGCTGGCGCTCAAGCACCCCACTTAAGGCCATCGGGCGATGAGCGGCAGTTCCTCACGCTTAAGCCTCTAGATTGGCACCCAATCTTCGTGCATGTGACACGCTTAAGCGCTTCAAAAAGGGTGCCCGGGTGGGGTGCGACACTCTTCTGCGCTCAAGCCTCCAGACCTGCACCCAAGCTTCGTGCATTCAACGCTTAAGTGCCCCAAAAGGGGCACCCGAGCAGTGCGCGACACTCTTCTACGCTCAAGCCTCCAAAAAGGGCGCCTAAGCTTCGAGTAGTGCTCCCTTCTGGTGCTTTGCTAGGCCTTTCTGAGCTCCTTCTTCTTGACACTTCATCTCTACTTTTCATGTTATTTCACTTCCTGCCAAAACAAAGGGAATGAGTCATAAAATCATCATATTCAACCACAACTCTCTTATTCACACAACTTAACAGAAAAACATAATTCCAAGCAAGTTTCTAAGCAAAAAAGGGTGCATTAGGTGTCAAAATTCCATCACAGATAATGATATTTTCAACCGTTATAAAAGCTTGCTTGAACTGTTGTTTTTAGCTCAATTTTGTGAATAACTGAATAAAGGTTATACTTAATGATTTTATGACTAAATTCCTTCAATTTTGTAGGTTATGGATATGTTTCAGTAAAAGTATCAAGGAGTTGAAACCCAGGAAGGACATCAAAAGCACCAGAAAAGAAGGTTGAAGAAGGCGCAGGGTGCATGGTTTCCCTTTTCTAGGGCCCTCAGCGTAGGAGGTCACGCATGGGTGCCTGCTTGCCCCCTCCAAGGGCCCTGAGCGCCCCTCTAGGTGCGTTGAGCGCCAGGTGCTTGTGTCGCACCATGCTTGCTTACCCATACTTAGGGCGCTGAGCGCTGGCGGTTAGGGTTTGTTAAAAAAATTTTCTATTTAAGCCTAAAATGTGAAGGGTTATGTGTCTTTGGTTCACTCAGAGGAGACTCTAGAGGACTGCTAGGATTTGTGGGAACACTCCCTTCTTCCTTTTTGGGTTTTTCTACTTCTTCCATGGTCATTTTGTAAGCTTTAAGGCTCTCCATGACAATGGAGAGCCAAACCCATCTCGTTGGGATTAGATGTGACCTCTAAACTTTCATGTAGTTGAATATGATCTGAATTATTTTATGCTTCTTTCATTAAATGTTAGTGATTTTCTCCTTTACTCAATGCTTGTTATGTTTTGATCACTCATAGCATGATGTTTGGATTTCTTTGTTATTGGGAAATACCTAAAGACCATTATTTGGAGAATTTCACCCAAAAGAAATATTATCTAGGGATAGAAATGAGATGTTTGGTTGTCTTAAGCTTATAATCTGAATGCGGAATTGATTGTTAGGGATTTCAAGGGATTGTTATCTAATAATCAAATATAGGCTTTTTACGTCGAGGGATCGGGTTTTAAGTAATTTAGAAAGTGACATTAACATTTTAATGAAGAAGACGAATTCTTATATGCATGAAAATGAAAGAAGTCAAAACTAATCATAGCCTGGCCATTCCATGTCAATTGTAGTCTTTATCGTTCTTGAGCATCTCCAGATGCCAAAGACCACTTTTATTTTCTTTGTCAATTTATTTTGTTTCACTTATTCTTATGTTCGTTAATCGAAATGAGTTGTTAATAGTGCAATTAACCAGTATTACCATTTTATATTACTTGAATGATTCGGTACACTTGCCAAGGTCTTAACAATATCATACTATAATTCTCCTAAAACGAATTATAAAACCATGACAAACAACACATATCATTCAACATCAGCCAAAGAATGCCCAACAGTACCCTTGTACAGAGCTCACTAAGAGAAAATATCAAACTCACACTTAGTGTTTTAAATCTTCCCCCAATGGTTAGCTCTTGCACCCAACAGTGAAGCCAATGCCTAACATCCCAATGTTATTTAAGTGATGCCCAACAATAACTTCCATTAAAGCCTTAGTCAAGGGAGCGTCCAACAACCTTAATGTGGCGCTCAATGTTCTAGTCCACTAGGACACACTATCAAGTGAGTGTCCCACAACACAAAGTGAGTACCCCGCAATACACATTGTTGCCTTTAAAGCTCTCTAACATGGTTATTTCAAAGTGGTGCCCGATGGTACATACCTAGCACCCATCGCCACATCAATACATAGGGAAATATGGTATTTTTGGATTGTACAATTGGCTCAATAAATCTCTTTTACTTCTTTTTCATTCCAATTCAAGTATCAGTTCAATATATTTAAAAACATCCATGTGAACCAATTGCTCAAACCAAATGCCAAATTCTTAATCCTTCACAATTCAATTTCACAACCAGACAAACAATAAGACTTTCACGTATTTAATCAATTTAACAATTCACACCAATAAAAGTCTTAAATTCTATCAACAAATGAAAGCATATTAATTAACATTAACTTCTTTTACCTAAGACAAAAACCTTTTTTTCTCACAATGATGCCTCTTAGAGCTTTATATAACACATGATCACCTAAACAACCATAAAAACCCAATTAAAGATCTTAGCTTAATATTTATAACAACAAAGATTCATCACATTTGAGTCACACGCATAACTCTATAGCTCGCATGCATCCAAAATAAATAAATGTCTAAAAAAGGACAAAAAAATAATTTACTTTGTTTGACTCTGATAAAACTTTTCTAAAAATGATCTTATAATACTTGATCCTTAAAAAATTGGGTTAAATATGTTTTTAGTCCCTACACTTTGAGGCGATTTTGGTTTTAGTCCCTCTTTCAAACCAAGGTACAATTTAGTCCTTCAACTTTAGAAAACTCTGGTTTTAGTCCTTTTTACCAAATATTTTTAACTTTATTTGTTGTTTCAAGCACGTTTCATTATAGCATTTGGATTGTTTACACTTTTGACACATTTTTGCTTCAATGTTAATTGAAAAACGCATTTGAAATAGCAAATAAAGTTAAAAAAATTTGGTAAAAGGGATTAAAACCATAGTTTTCTAAAGTTGAAGGACTAAATTGTATCTTAGTTTGAAAGAGGGACTAAAACCAAAATCGTCCCAAAGTATAGGGACTAAAAACATATTTAACCCTACAAAATTAAGATTGAGGTCATAAAATTATAAAAAGAAAAAATTATAAAGATAATGGTTTTATAAAAATGAATTTTAGTTCTTAAAAATTTATTTATAATTTAAATATTTTATTATTAAAATATTATAGTGTTTTCTTTTATGAAAATTATCACTGCATTAAGATATTTTCTAGGTTCGAGCAACTTTTATTCTCAATGAATTTTATATTAGGATTAGTATCTAATTTAATAAAATAAATATGCGTAGATTTGTATAAAATATCTAAAATATTAATTATAGTTTCTAAAATACTATTGTGTGTAAGACATGTATAATTATATTTAAAAAATCTATTAAATTACATGTTATTTCTAGATTATAATAGCTAATAAGAACTATTTAAGAGTAATTTTCAAATTGATTATAGATTGTACTGAAACCAAATTTTGATAAATATGATCTATAAAAATATGTTGAAACATCAAAATCAATGTCGTAAAATCTAAAAAAAGCTTCTTCTTTTTTAGGTAGTGAAGTGAATGTAAAGAGGATACATAAAAGTAGAAAAAAGAAATTCTAATTTGACATTTAAGTTTATCATATTCACAAAAGATAATAAAAAAATCTCTAATTCAGACATTATCCATGGAGTATTATATTATACAAAGAAAACGTTAGGAAAGTAGTATAAAATGAATGTTTTATTTTTAAAAATAGAATTACGTCTGTAATAAAAAATATTAAAAAACTTACGTAAAAGAATATCATTATCCTACTACTACTACATTATCAAATACACTATTTATCATAAAAAGAAAAATAAATATCACTATTTTATTTCAAAAACAGAAATAGAATATTTAATGTCATTATTTAACAATTCAAAATTTTATATATATAATTCACTACAACATAGCAATTTTTTCCCTAAAAATATAAGAATTCTTAATATTTGAACAATTTAACGGAGTTGTGTACTGACCATTTAGATGAATAATTAGTTATATGCCTTGTTAAATAGCAGTTATATATAAGTCTATAAAAGAAGTTGTGTATAAGATGTTTTTATAAGCAAATATTAAAAATTGAATTTAATTGTTTGAATAAAAAAAAAACTTCTTTTAATAATAAAAATAAGTAGGTCATTAAAGTAAGCCAAAAAGAACTTACAAGTATATCATAACTTGTAAGTTTATTTTTAATACCTACATATAAGTGGTAAATTCAGATAAATTGTAACTAAATTCTTCAAGCAAATGCATTTAAACTCTCATTAATTTGGTTGAGTTTGTAATATAAAATTCAGAAACCAACACTTTATTAGTAAATACGTTTAGTAGATATTAAGATTTTTAAAAATATAGATAACTAAGTCTCAGCTATTAAATTACACAGAACATATAATTACGAATAAGCTCTAAAACTTAATATGTGTGATTATTATTAAGACAATATTATAGAATATATCACATTTTTATACAAAATCATGAAGAAAAAACAAGTGCTGTCAACATCCACAACCACTTGTAAGATATGATTTTTGTCTTTTGTGTTAGAAAATGAAAGTAAATTGTATTGTAAGTAAAAAGATGGTGTTGCATTGGTTTGGTAGAAAACATTTGCTTTAAGATCACTGTCTAGGGTTTCAAATGGGAGAAACTTGAATGCATCAAGGAATAAAATAAATTAATCTGACAGTATCTTTGAAAAGAAGTATTAATATATATCATTCTACTGTTAATTTTTTTTATCATGATCTATCAAATAACACAACAACATATATTAAAGTTTGTTATTAAATTTGAAATAAAAATTTATTTATATCCACATCTAAATATTTAATGAATATAAAATCTTTGTCTAATTTCCATCTTCGATAAATATTTAAAAATATATGTATTTGTGCTTATAGACGTTCCTTAGTATTTTACATACGTATTTTACATAAATACGTATTATCAAATAATTACATATTATTATTTTAAAAAATCATAATTACATAAATATTATCAAATAACGGGAGAAAAGAAAGATCAAATAACTTTTTGGGAGAAGATAATTTGTTTTTCAACAAAACAAGTATTTTAAATATAAAACTAAAATAAGCGTCAAAAAGTATAAAATAAAAAGATCAGGTTTATGAAAAACTAAATGTTTACTAACTTCAACACTCGAGAGTGATAGTAAGATATTTTATGAAAAAAAGAAGCAATAAACTGAAATATTAAAAAAAAAACATAAATAGTTAAGTTGAAATTGAAAATAAAATATTTTCATATAAAAAAAATAAAATCTTAAAAAATAATCACTATATATATATATATATATTAGATACAATAGATTTCACCATACTACAAAATTAATGTCAATTTTTCTTTAACACAACTCACAAGTCTCTTTTACAATAAAGAGGTTGACCATATTATTATTATTATTATTATTATTATTATTATTATTATTATTATTATTATTATTATTATTATTATTATTATTATTATTATTATTACAATTGTATAAGTATTAGGTGAAAACAAGTTCATGGAGAAAATGTACTTTTCCTACAATAACTAACCCAAAATTTGTCAGGGAAAACACAAAAAATAATTGAAATGTTTTTCCTAATATAAAATGTAAAATTGAAAGGATATTCAAATACATTTTGCATGATTCCTCTAACACTACTAAAATAGAAAAAAAGTAAAATTTGAACATAGAAAGCAAAGTTAAGCACGTATGCTTAGACTTTTTATATCCAAGTGGTCCAAATCTTAAGAACACAGCAAAGAAAAAAAAGAAAGGAATAAGAAATTGTGAGAAAACTTTTATCTCAACTTTTCCCACTTTTTCCAGCTTAATTGTTCATAAGCTCTCTGACCCATTGAACATTTAACACTCATAAAAGCTCCACTTCCATCTTCATCTTCTCTAATTATTACATAACTTTACACCACATGTTTTCTCCTACCTCATCAACATCGCACTCACACACATTAATATTAAAGGAAGATTATTATAATATAAAATATATTAATATAGTTATTCTAAAGATAAAACTATAATAAAATAGCATATATATATATATATATATATATATATATATATATATATATATATATATATATATATATATAAACATTACTCTAGATTAACAAAACACACATAAAAATTAATGCATTAATATATACACTAAAAGAATCACACGTTCAATGAGATTTTCTACTTGAAAATGTCTTACAACTTATCTATTCAATCATACCATTGTTTTACAAACCAATTAGGCTAACAATTAATATAATAAAAACCAGAAAAACAATCAATCACATATTTCTCTTATATTTTCAATAGTCTCAATAAAGAAATCAATGGCACGTGCTTGATACATTCACAGTCATGGCATGCACACTATAATTTCAAATGGTTCTATATATTTTCACATAAAAGCATTAAAAAACACATATTAGAAATTTACAAAAAATATCTCTTTTGAAAATAACTAGTTTTCATCCCTTTAAAAAAACAACCTTCTCAAATATATTGCACAATAATTTAATTTCACATTTTACAAACTTTTTGGAACATTAGAAATAAAAATGTAAATTTCATAAAACTCCAGAAATTATGTTTTAACATTCAAATTAAAGATAATTAAGTCAATATAACTTAATGCAAAAAATAAAAAATAACCTAATTAGATAACTATAGAAAAATATATACACCTAATAAACAATGAGGTCAAAATTATCAACAACCTAAGCCATAAAACCTTAAGAAAAAAATTGTTCTCACTACAAACCTTTAATTCAAGATTTGACCAGTCAAATTAAAGAATTGTGTCTAGGATCCAATGCTAAAATTTAAGCAAGATCCAATATTTAGTGAAGAGAGAATCTTCATTTTACCAAAAGGACATAGTGCAAAACTATGTGGCATCTAGTGTTGATAAGTGGCACCCAACATCAGCGGGTCAATGATCTACTATCAAACGACCACCCAACCATAAGGTTACATAATAGGTTTTAGAAACCCAACATTCAATGATGACGTTAATCATAACTCAAAAACACCAAATTCTTCTTAGTTTTCTTCTTTCTTTTGTTATTTATAATTCTTATATCCTAGGTATAAACTCATACAAAGTTTTTTCTAGTTATGAGATTCTCAAATATTTTTGAGAAATTTTTATTGTATTTTAAGAGACTTACACAATACATCGTGAATAAGTAATTAAAGACAGTAAAACTATACACATTAAGAAATATTGATTTTGTCATTATTAGTTTTTACTAAAATAATTAGATTCACCAACAAGCAGGTTTGTGGGAGTAGAAAAAATCTATACAACTCATCAAAAAGTATCAAAAAAGGAAAACATGAATTAAACTTCTAAAATTTAGAATGAAGGAAACTTACTATATTCTTTATTTTGATTATTATATTTTGTAGAACTTTCTGCAATGACAATAAATGCAGGCTTTGTTCGGAGAGAAGTTAAGATTTGAGTAAGTTACCGAAAAGATTGAGGTTTCAGAAACAAAATTGTTTGAAGAAAAGGTGAGCACTGCGTTTGTGTTTTTCTAATGTTACTGACTTTGAGTTTTTAAAAGAAACGAGGTTTTACATATATGACACATAAATAGTTAATAGCTAGCAAAAACAATGTGTTGTTGACTTGGATTTTGTTGATATGATTATAGCATAATGCATATATAACTTCCAATAAATAGGTTGTATTGATAAAGTAAACCTCTTTTTGTTGTTACGTAGAAACTAAAGAAAAATATTTTCTTACAATAATAAAACATGATTGAAAAATAATGTACTACAATAATAAATCATAATAAATAAAATTATATCAATTTCACTTATTTGAAATAATATTATTTTCTAATCACACTATCCAAATAAAAAATGTCTTAAATAAAAAATTGTAACTTAAATCTAAACTCTTTTCTCCATAAATCATATACGTTATATTATACCCTCTCATAAATGTCTTAAATAAAAAAATCGTAACTTAAATTACAATTCTTTTCTCCATGAATCATATATACATCATATTAAACCCTCACTTACACAGTAATCTTTTGATAGGGATGACGATTATTCCACTATTAGTCCATAGTAAAAGAGACTGAAAATCCTATAACATATCCGTTAAAAAGAGCTACCATTTTTTTTTAATTTTATAATTTTATTATTATTATTATTATTATATACTGAAATTAATAAAAGGTAAAATTAAAAAGGGGAAAGAAGTTGATATTATAATTTTGTTTTGACAGAAAAAAAGCAGAAACATATTATTAGTTTAAGCTAGAGTTGTTGAGTTGTTAATTGAATGTGATGTTAACACTATGTCAGCCCTCTATCATATATTAGCCACCTACACCATAAAGCTACACATAACCCACTCCATAAAAACTAACACTGGCTAGTTGGATGAAAGCAATATGCAATCATGCCTCATCTTCTTTCTCTCTACTCCTTCATCTCCCTTTATTTTATTTTTTTTTATTCATTAAAATCTGTATTATTTCACATCTTCATGTCAAACATTAATCCAATATCTATATATATAGTTATTTCAGATTAATGAAAATAATTCAAAACAAAAATTATGAACTAACACATTTCAATTGGAAAATAGGGAAAAAATATTTCCAACTATATTCTTTTTTGTTTCAAGAAAATGGAAAAGAAACTATTAAATATGACTAATATTTAAAATTTGTAAATGTGGCACTGCTAAAAAGAATAAAGGCGTGTGCTTTTTTATAAAGTTTTGTTTTAAAATTTAAATTGATTTAAAACTTTTTTTTTCGTTGATTGGAAAGGCATGTGTAAAATTAACTTTTTTTTTTACTATTGTTTTAATCTGACAAAATCAATTTACTTTAATGACAACAAAAATACATAATAGTATTAAGAGATACCCATTTTATAAAAAAAGAAAAATAAAAAACATTTCAATGTTGATATCAAAATATTACATTTTGCATAGTTAAGTATAACTTATGCAAAATAATCTTTCGAAACGTATAGTTTATTTAAGAATCAATTTGTCTTTTTCTAGAAAGTATAACGATTGACCACATATACAAACAATACGATTATTATACGTGGCATATCATTAAAAGTAAGTTAATCTTAAATCGTAATGGGTTAGAGGCGATGAAAAAAGATTTTGATGTGAAATAAGAAATTTATAACTTTTTATTTTCTTTGAAAATGGAAAACAAACGATTAAATATAATTAATATTATAATCTTAAAAACAACTAAAAAAAATAAAGGCTTGTGTTTAAAACATGCAACAAAGTATATATACATATAAATATATATACATATAAATATATATACATATAAATATATATATATATATATATATATATATATATTTAACCCGACTTTATGATGATCAGGTTTTTTTATGAAAATTTTTCAAATATATTTGTTATGTTAATTATTTATCAGCCGATTATTTTTTAGTCTTGTAGAGTAGACATCATAAACATTATTTTAAAACAAAAGGTTGACCATGTATACTCACAATTCTTTTTGAAGAGAGATTTTCATTTTTCAATATGTCACACTTCTCTTGTCAGCATTCATTCCTTATAGAAAATATAATTCTAGTTTTTGACAATAAAAAATTTTAAAACTACGCCCTATGTTTTTCATTGCGATCAGGATTGTTTCATTAAGTTCGGTTAGGAACTAACTTATGAGGTTGGCTTTGATATCAACTAAAGTACATAGGAAAATATTAAAGAATGGTGGGTTCTGGGCCTAACTCAACCCTACAAAACCGGCTTTTAAGGTGAGGTTTGCATCTCACTTATATATATATATTATAATTTGGCCTTATCTCTAGTCGATGTGGGACTTCCAACACACCCCCTTCACGTCGAGGTATAGACATCTCGTGCGTGATAGTAGAAATTGGATGGTCCAATATATTAGAAGTGAGTTTTTAGGCCTAACTCAACCCTACAAAACCGGCTTGTAAGGTAAGGTTTGCACCTCACTTATATATTATAATTTGGCCTTATCTCTAGTCGATGTGGGACTTCCAACACACCCCCTTCACACCGAGGTATAGACATCTCGTGTGATAGTAGAAATTGGGTGGTCCAATACTGGCCCGACAACGGGTAGGAAATGCCCACTTATTAGAAGTGAGTTTTTAGGCCTAACTTAACCCTACAAAACCGGCTTGTAAGGTGAGGTTTGCACCTCATATATATATTATAATTTGGCCTTATCTCTAGTCAATGTGGGACTTCCAACATTGATATCAACTAAAGTACATAGGAAAATATTAAAGAATGGTGAATAGTGATTTTAAAATATTTTCGAAAAACAACGTCTAATGGTTTGTGATGAAAGTATGCAAAAGTGAATTATATTTAGATGTTGAGTTTATAAGATAAATAAATAAAAATTCTTTCAGACGATGACGTAGGAAACTTAAGAATATTTTTTAAAGAAGAAAACAATAAGACATAATTTTTATACTGGTTTACTCAATCTTGAGTTACATCTCGTTCTCCCTTAAAAACTCTTAAAGGGTACCATTAATCTTATAAAAGATTACACGAGTTTAACCCACATATAATTGAGTATTATCTATCACTCCTGACACCCCTAGACAACACACATAGTTCGAGTTTATCCTCTCAAAGATCTATCCCTAGACAACTATTTAGACCGAGTATTCTTACACCACTCCTGGTTCCGAGTAAAACCTTTTATTACTCTCACAAACTAATTCATTATATTCTACTTGAGTCTTGGAAGTTTATAGCAAAGTGTTAAGATAATTCCATTCTTGGATCCATACTTCAATGCATACCTTTAAAAAATACATGCCTAATCCACCTTACATCTAAGCATACCATTCTCACGCAAACCATAATATAGATACATACATTAAACTTTATTCTAAACATAATCAGAATTATCTTAAGATCACATAATTTCCTACACAAATATATTACCTGAAATCTGACTGACTTTCTCAACTAAATCACACTCCCTCAACGACCTGAAATCCAACATCAGAATAAATTACATGACAATTCATCCAGTGAGTCTCTGTTAAACTCAAGTTTGGCTTTCACTCAGTGAGAGTTCACCCAGTAAGCATGCCTCCCATAACTCTACCAAATTCATTGTACACACATGAACGTGAAAAAATTAGCTTCCTTCATTTGGTATGACAACTTTAGACACTCTAAAACACAAAAACACCTTCAACTTCATATGATGCTCTATTTACACATAGAAACATCAAAAAAACAGTTATACAATCATGATCATTGATATGCAAAGACTCACAAGACACATCTAACAAAAAAATTAAATGCAATAGAAGAAAAAAATTTACCTAAGAAAATGACATAAAAACAATTTACTGAAAGGAAGAAAGTGATATAATATATAGGAAGAACTCATCAAGAGGAACGCTCCTACAATCTTGTATCTTTAAAATGATGAACAAAGAATGAGAACAAGTATAGAAAAGACAAATAACTTTAGAACAATGATTTTTAGAAAGAATATGTATTTTTAAAATAATAAAATTTGTTTATTGAAAATCTGTTTAAGATAAAACATTTTATTATTAAAATAATTGAATATCACAATTTTAAAACTACTACAATTTCCAAAAATCATTTTCTAAGTCTTTACAAATATATATAATATATTTACAACAATTAACCATGAAACATTTGAGTTTATAAAAGAAAATGTGTTCGTGTTAAGAGAAAATGAAAAACATAAAATATCCATCATTGTTTAGAACTTTCATTATGACTTATGATATAATTTATTCATGTATTAAATATGGGTATAACATAAAATAAATCATAAAGTATTCTAAAGAAAGTAAGATAATATAACTTATCTATGTTACCGTATCTTTTAAAATTTGTAGAATTAAAGATAATACATACTATTCAACAAAATTACATAGACATGGTTTAAGAAATTTTTTAACACAAGCATCATCGATTATATGACTTTAAAATAATTTAATTTAAAAAAGACTCGTATTAAACATATTATACAAGACATTAATATATGAATCAATTTATTAATCTCACATTCATGATATTTTTTAGAGATGTCAAAACGGGTAATCCGGCTCGACCCGGCCCGGCCCACCACGGGTTGGTCACTTAGTGAGCCAACCCAACCCGACTCACCTCCGACTCATTTATTAGCGAGCCAGAAAAACTTGAACCCGGCCCGATCCACCACGGGTTGGTGGGTAAACGGGTTGACTCACTAGCCCATTTAATTACATTTTTTAAAATAAAAAAAAAATACAAACTTTGTGTAATTTAAATTTAAACAATTTTCACTCCCAAAAAATTATGTTAAAGACAATTCAAAATAATAATAAAAAATACAATATAATGCGAATGTCATTAAAAAACTAACACAAAAAACATACAGATAAGTTTTTTATATTCATTATTTTTTATTCTTGTTGTAACCCTTGACCCTTGTTCTTGTTGTCTTCAAATTCAATAATAAAGATTTTCCTAATATCAGAACAGTCCGACAATCAATAAAAAAATATTAGTAAAAAAAAAAGAGAACTGGTACTCAACAACATCAACACAAAATTAATAGTTTAATTTGTAACATAATTTCCCAAATTCAAAGATATCAGAAAGAGCTTGTTCAAATAATGTATACTCAAATTGTTTAAATAAAATGAACAAAATCTGGTACAAGCATGTCAAAACATGAAAAAATCATTCCATGTCTTCAAATCCCCCAGAACAAAAAACAAATTCGCAAACCGCTATTTTTGTCATTATAGGGTTTTTGAAAAAAAAAAGAAAGAGAAGTGAGAAAACAAAAATGCGGAGAAAAGAGAAGAAAAAAGGAAGGGTGTTTTACCTACTCCTTGAAGAATTTCAGTGAAGTGAGGGTGAGAGCACCGTCAAATGAGAGCAAGTACCGTGAGAGTGATTTGTGAGAGCAAAGGTTACTTTTTTGGTATACACAGTGAGTGAAGAAAGTATTTTAGTTTTTAAGGTTTCATAAATAAAATAATAAATTAAAAAAATAAAATTAGGTAGGTGGGTTGGTGGGCTAACCTGGCTCACCACGTGTTCAATCCGCATGAGCCGGGTCTAAATGAGTCGGGTTGAAATCTGACCTGCATATAAGTGGGTTGTATTTTTCAAACCCAACCCGACTCGAACCCGTGATGGGTCAGGTTGGCTCACGGGTTGTGACCCATTTTGACGACTCTAATATTTTTGACAAATAATTGATACATAATAATATAATAACCACATTTAATTTTTCACCACCTAATATATTCATCCATGTGATTTAATCTATGAGTGAAAGTAAGAAATTTCCTTTACTTAATGGGATTTTATATTCGATATGAAAATCGTAACTTTGATCAAGATATCATTCTGGATATTAATATTTACTCACCTGTTTAAGTTATCTCATATATCAACCATTGTATTATTTCATTCTCTCAATAAACACTTTAAGACCTAATTTAATTGTGAATCAATCAAATCAACTCATAACTAACTTAATTTATCTACACCCTTTAATATCCAACACAATGGTTTCAAAAATATTAATATCTAACACTTCTCACAATTTATCTTACGTATTTTTCATTCTTTATAAGTCATCATTTTTCATCACATGTTTTCATCTATCATTCAATTATATAATCACACACATATTGAAATAAGAAATATTTGTTACTTGATTGCTACACCCATAGTTTAGCGAGCTTAAGTGAGTTAATCACTACAAGAAAAGCGTGAAATACCGACGGTATTTTTTCGAAGGCCTCTGGACCGTCGGTAAAAGTTCATTACCGAGGGTCAAAAAGTGACTTTCCGAAGGGCAAGATGAAATAATGTTACCGACGGTTAAGAAGACCTTAGCGAGGGCTCTGTGTCCTTCGGTAAGGGTCTCGACCAATTAAACTCAGCGATTGAGGGTATTCGTGCAGGTCGTCCCCAATTTGGTCAAACAGAAACCCTCCCTCCCCTGTGCTGAGAACTGTTGAGAAATTTGGTTTCATTGTGTGCCTACGATTTGTCGCGCCGTTGTAGGTGTCGAGTGGGGTGGTGGTTCGTGGTTATCGGCGAGGCTTGTGCGGTGGGTGGGGTGGTGATTCGTGGTCATTAGCGTCAGGAGGTCCTTCCGGTGAAGCCCGAGATTCGCTGTTGGGTTGAGAGCTCGCGGTGTCGCTCGGCTTCCATTGAGTTGGGTGTTCTACAATGCGAGGTAAGTTCTCTGTTTTAGAACGCTACTTGAATAAATTAATTGCCTTGTTCTTCCCTGCTTGTGTGCAATGTGTCCATCAAATTGGGTGTTTCCCTGTTCTTACCAATATTTGTGAAGTTGTTTGCACTGCGGATATTTCTACTTTGGCACCTTATATGTATCGTGTGATAATGTGAGTTGTTTGGCTTATATCGGGGTTTTGGGTTGAGACTGTGAGCACAACGGGGAGACCAGGCAGGTTACTACGTTCCATGTTTTTTGTTCAATTCCTATATGGCATTTTGTGTACTAGAACTTGTTCTGCTATTGCTGGGCTGTTAGTTTTGATTCCTCTTGATTTTGTTTGGAGCTTGGAATAAGTTTTGGGGGCTGTTTTGGTATTGCTGTAAGCATAACGGAAATTGGTAAATCAAGAGTATAAGGAAAATATGTCCTGAGTAGGTCAAGGCTTTGTCAGTTCTTTTTTATTTCAGTTGGTTTAAGGTTTGTATCATATGTTCCAATTGCTATAAGGTTTATGCCAATTATTCAATTGCTCTAGAGTCCCTAACATTTTTGTTTAATTGCTATAAGAGAAACTTTCAGTAGTTCCCTTATTATTATGCTTTAATCCAGTGCCTAATTATTAT
>NW_014542351.1:140509-142166 GCF_000741045.1 Vigna radiata var. radiata | reverse complement strand
TATTTGGGGGCCCATCTGGTCAAGGCTCGACTATATGGTAAATCAATGAAATAATGACAGAATGCACGAGTTACTAAATATCAAATTTCCATACTTAATTCATCTACTATCTCTTTACTAAACAATTATCCCTCTAAAACATGATTACCCACACCACTATCTTAGAATTAAGCCTCCAAGGATTGGAGCAAACCACGATAATAGATACATTGACCTAAACCTAGAAAGTGTTGTAAATAGGTGANAATTTTGAAATTGACCTAAACTAACCTAACAATGTGTAATATTCTTAGCCTAACAAGTTTAAAGAACTTAAATGAATCTAAGAAAGATGTCAAATTCTATGAATTAGCTAAATCTCAAAATTTGGCTACTCAAAGTGTAGTAAGAAGTACCTAAATTCGAAATCAACCTAAAGTAGGCTAAGAATATGTAGTCTTCATATCCTAACAAGTCTAATGTACTTAGATGAAGCAAGGAAAGTTGTCTAAATGTTTAAATTACCTAAAACTGAAAATAACACTACTTAAAATCTTAAAATGTATACTAAAAAGGTTAGTATGGCAATTACAGGTCATTTTTCAATTTGGTCCAAGTTAGTTTCAATTTGGTAGCAAAATCTTGGTTCAAGTTATTATAAAGAAGTGCACCAATTGATGTATATATTTAAAGTGATATTTGGTCAATTAACCTAATGTAGACTTATTCTAAGGTATGTAAACATCCTAACAAGTCTAACTTAGTCTAATAAAGGTAGGAAAGTGGTGAAAAGCNAANAATAAGGTCAAACTCGAAATTTGACCTTTAAGTACCTAAAAAGTGACCTTTTAAAGTGATATTTGGTCAATTCACCTAATTTAGACTTATTCTAAGGTATGTAAACATCCTAACAAGTCTAACTTAGAATAATAAAGGTAGGAAAGTGGTTAAAAGCTAATAATAAGGTCAAACTCGAAATTTGACCTTTATGTACCTAAAAAGTGACCTTTTGAAGTGATATTTGGTCAATTCACCTAATGTAGACTTATTCTAAGGTATGTAAACATCCTAACATGTCTAACTTAGTCTAATAAAGGTAGGAAAGTGGTTAAAAGCAAAGAATAAGGTCAAACTCGAAATTTGACCTTTAAGTACCTAGCAAGTGACCTTTTGAAGTGATATTCGGTCAATTCACCTAATGTAGACTTATTCTAAGGTATGTAAACATCCTAACAAGTCTAACTTAGTCTAATGAAGGTAGGAAAGTGGTCAAAAGCAAAGAATTAGGCAGAACTCAAAATTGGAGTAGTTGGAACCTAAAAAGTGTGCTTAAAAGGTGAGAATTTGCAACCAGACCTAGTGTACACTTATTTTAACTTATGGGAACATCCTAACATGTCTAGAGTAGTGTAATGGACCTAGGAAACTATTCAAAAGCAATGAATTAGGGACAACTCGAAATTTGAGTAGTTGGAACCTAAAAAGTGTGCTTAAAAGGTTAGAATTTGCAACCAGACCTAATGTACACTTATTGTAACTTATGTGAACATCCTAACATGTTTAGAGTAGTCAAATGGACCTAAGAAACTATTCAAAAGCAAAGAATTAGGCAGAACTCAAAATTTGAGTAGTTGGAACCTAAAAAGTGTGCTTAAAAGGTGAGAATTTGCAACCAGAA
>NW_014542351.1:95412-139008 GCF_000741045.1 Vigna radiata var. radiata | reverse complement strand
TGTGTATGTTGTGAACATTACATTGCAGGTACTTGTGGTTGGACAAGAAAAACAAATACAACTCATTTTTCCCTGCACCAAACCGAAGGCTTTACCGAAGGGCGAAAGCCTTCAATAATTACCGAAGGGCAAAAGCCTTCGGTAATTACCGAGGGCCAAAAGCCGTCGGTAAAAATAGCGACAACGTATTTATCGAGGGCTTTCGGCCCGTCGCCGGGCCCTCGGTAATGGGTCTTTATCGTCGGGCCCTCGGTAATGGGTTTTTGGTCTTTATTGAAATCAAATTAATTAAATTAATTATTTACATTTTTTTTATTGAAATCAAATTAATTATATATTCAAAACGCTCAACCTTTACTTCGCACTAGAGCTTTTTGTGCTGTGTTGTGCTGGTGTCTATCAAAATCCCTTCTGCTATATATTTTTGTTAACACTATATATAGTTTCTTGGTCAAACGGTTGTGTATGTCTCATTAAACTAAATTGGCAAAATTTTATGTTTGATAGCTTAGAATATATAATAATAGAGTTCTTTTGTTTCATTTTCTTTTATATCAATTGGTTCAATTATTATTGTTTCACTTATAAGAATTTTAGAAGAAAAGGGTGAAAAAAAGTTAAGTGAGCCAATGAGCCAACTCATTTAACCCACCAACCCGTGATGGGTCGGGTCGGGTTCAAATTTTTTTGGCTCGCTAATAAATGAGTCAGGTTGGATTGGCTCACTAAGTGACCAACCCGTGATGGGTCAAGTTGGATCGGGTCGGATTACCCATTTTGACAACTCTAAATATTACTGGACACCACAACTTATGTCCTTTAGTAATGTAGTCCAAAGGACTTTGAATAAATATATATATTCAATAAGATAATGATTTTTGACTATTTTGTATATGATTTTTCAATAAGATAATGATCGTTTTGGTTATTAATTTTTTTAATAATTCTCTTTTACTCTTATTTATATTGCATTTCCAGGTTCGTTTTCTCTCATTTGGACAATTTAAATTTATTTTTACTCCGATTAAATTAGTCTTTGATGAATTATCTTCCATTTGGACCGATTAAAATTCGTTTTCGTTGCGTTTTGGTGTAGTTTGTAGCGTGTTCTTTGACGATGTTTTTGACCCTTTTTGGGCTATGTTTTTGGGCGTGCAGTCCTCCATTTCACTCAATTGCTTTATTAATCTGCTAAAAAGGTTAGCTTCTTTGTTGAAAACTTTTATTGTATGTGTGTTGTTGTCATTTGTGTATGCATGTTATTGGCTTTTGCGATAAAAAATTTTTGGGTTTTAGGTATGCATGTCTTGTTAGCTTTTGAATATGCATATGATAAAGTTTAGCTGTGTTATTATAATTGGCATGCTAGATTATAAATATCATATCATTGAGTGAAACTTAGTTCCCGTTTGAAATTTAACACAAACCATTAATCTTTTAATCGTTTGTATTAAATTTTGAATTGTCCGATTAGACAGTTTGGGAAAATTATATTTCATAAATTTTCTATAACATGTACTTTGGAGTTTATGCATAATATTGATAAAATTTCGGTTCAGTATTTGTGTTGTTCTTCGGATGCATATTTGATTGTGGTCACATCCTTGACTACTTTCATTTTGTGTATTTTGGAGACCAATGCGAAATGTTGCCGAAATCTTATCAAATTTATGATGTAGACTTCTTTGCACATGTCTTAGCAATTTATGAATATAATTTTTTTGAATTGATAGGGCCTAACCTTATGAGAGTTAAAAAATTGAAACTGATGAAATATGTTACGAACATAGTATGGATCGAAGTTGGATGAATAAATGTCGCATCTTTGAAGAATATGAGAAGGGTGCTTCAGTGTTCTTGCAATATGTTCAAGAAAATGCAAAGTCTGTGAATGAGACATATTTTTGTCCTTGTGTTCATTGTCTTAATCAAATACAAAAGGACTTAGGCAATTTGCATGACCATCTACCGTTTGGACTTGGCATGGAGAAGTACCGGACTAGCCTACCATGTCACGAGGAACAAATTATGTGGAAGAATGGATGAGTGATCATTTAGAGGACATGATACATGATGTTGGTGAAGATAACTTTGGAAGAGCTAATTTGTATGATTCTCTTATCAATGATTCAAACCAACCGCTGTACCCAGGCTGCTCGAACTTTACACGTCTGTTTGCAACTTTGAAGTTGTTTAGTTTAAAAGCAAGGAACGGATGGACCGATAAAAGTTTCATAGAGTTGTTGGAGTTGTTGAAGGAGATGCTTCCAGAAAATAATACTCTACCTATTCGTAATTACGAGGCCAAAATTATTTTATGTCCAATGGGTCTTGAATATCAAAAGATACATGCTTGTCCAAATGATTGTGTTTTGCACATAAAGGAGATTACTTCGTGATAATGACATATTTTGCTATGATTTCAGTAGTGAATTGAGAGAAAATGTCAACTCTTTCTTAGTTTTGTACCTTCTTTATGCCTCAATTTGTTAAGTTTCTAAGTAGCTACATCTTTAGTTGAATTGATTTAAATTGCTTCACTAATCCCCACTTTTTGGTTGTTAGATCATGCACCTGAAGCTTGTTGTCCAAATCGAAGAATGGAAGAACCACATAAGCAAGAATGAACGTAAAATAAGAAATATTGAGCAAAGATTGATGTTGTCGTTGGGGTGCAGTTGGGGTGCAGCTGAGTGTCATTCTTCTCTGGAATGTTGTAGCTAGGGTGTAGCTGAGCGCCCATCTCTCTGGAAGGCTGTCGTTGAGGTGCAGCTAAGGTGCAACTGAGCGCCCAGCTCTCTGGAAGTCTATAGCTGGGGTGCAGCTGAGCGCCCAACTCTCTGGAAGTCTGCAGCTGGGGTACAGCTGAGCGGTGGCAATGCTGATGTGGAAAAATTAGGTCTTTTTAGACCTAAAACGCAAAGGGGCTTTGGATATTTGCAAACCAGACACATTTTCTCTGCTTGGGAGCTCTTGGAGGCGAGCTAGGAGCTGTGGGAACAGTCCTTCTTCATCCTTGGGTTCTCTTCTTTCTTCCATTTCCACCATTGTTGTAAGCTTGAGCTCTCCATTCATGGAGAGCTAGTTTCATTATTTTTGGGGGATTGTTGTAGCCACTGAACTCTTACGTAAATCACTTTGTTTTGAATGAATATATGCCTCTTTCATTTATTGTTAGTGTTTAACTCCTTCTCTTAGCTACCCGTGACTTGATTTTAGGGTTTGCTTAATGTTGGGAAATGTTGAGTAAATCCGGACTTGGGTTAAGCACCTAAAGGAAATAATGTCTAAGGATAGAACTAGGACCTTTGGTTGTCTCAAAATCGCATTTCTTAATGCGGGTGAACTTGTTAGGTCGCCAAGGGATTGAGATTTAATAAGTGAATCTAAGCTCTTTCTACCAAAGGATTGGGGTTTGAGTAAATTAGTAAATTGACATTGACATATTAATGAAGAGGAAGTGATTTTATTTGCATAAGAATGAAGTCGGTGAAAGCATAACCCCAACAATACCATTCCATTTCATTTCTAATCCTACCATTTCCAAGTGTTTGAGTGCTTAAGATCACTTTTATCATTTATGTTTTATACTTACTTTAATTACACAAAAACTCATATAAAAGGGAATCATTCTTTAGCCTAAGTTAGTTAGTTAATTATACAATCGTAAAGTGTGAACCGAGTCTCTTAGGAAACGATACCCGGTCTTACCAATTTTACTAGTTGAACGATTTGGTACACTTGCCAAAGTCTCAACACTTCGCTAAAGTATTGTCCAACATGTGGTTTAAACTGTTTTAAAAAGAAATCTGACAGAAACACTACTGATGAAAGTAATGATGGTGCACTTGCTAAGGTGATGTGGTATTTGTCTATAATACCTAGGTTGAAACGTACGTAGATTCATGGGAATGTGGCTTCTATGTGATGTCTTGGATTAAGACCATCATTCGAGCTAACATTACAGATGACTGGAATGAGGTAATCATGCTTACCTTCAAAACATTACAAATCAAATTTATCTTTGAACATATATCAAACCATAATGAATCTTTCTTAATTGTGCAACGCTTCAAGAGTTTATCTCCTATACCAGAAGACACAATAAAGCAGCTAAGGCAGGAGTGGACAACTTATCTTCTGCAAAACTGGAACTAGGAAGCCTTATATTTGTTGTTGAACATTACTTAGGTTTAGTTTAAGTTTATAATTTCATAGTTTTGGTCTTGGATTGTTTTTTGGCTGAAACACAAATATATATTATAAAAAATTGTTCTGGGACAATTTTCTGTTTTTGAGATGTGGTTTTATTGTAAAAATAAATTATTATTTTTTTAAAAAAATACCAGTAGACGTCGGTTAATGTCAGGTCCGACGTCTACTGACAGACGGTTAATGTCAGGTCCGACGTCTACAAACGTCTGTCAGTGCACAAACAGACGTCCATTGAGTTATAGGGGACAAAACGTTCTAGGGCCTATAGACGTCACGTCTGGACACGTCAAACGTTGATATAAACGTCTATTGTAACTACATCCGACGTCTATGTAGACGTCTGTGATATACAAATCTGACGTCTATATAGACATCGGTTATATCCTGCCCGACGTCTCATTAACGTCACCCACATAGACGTCGATTTCAGATGTGACGTTAAAAATTTAAAATAATCGATGTCTAAAACCCTTTCTGTACTAGTGTTATCATTTCATAATGTTTTGAATGAGATGTGTGTGATAAATTTGTTAAACCGTGAGTTGAAAATAATCGTCTCCTCCTTACTAATTATATCTATTTTTTTTTTGTTTACTTTTGCATAAAGCAAAAACACCATTTCACGTAATAAATTAATGTATTTAAAACATAGAAAAACATGTTTCATTAACCATTTTAATAAATATATCAATAATTTTTAGATTATTTCCACGTAAAACTTAATATAAAACTAAAGATTTACGCTAGATTATTCTCTACTGATTTTTTTTTATATTATTCTTCTACTATATCATTAAGTAAACTAATTTAATTCATATATTTTAAAAACACAATAGAATGTAAAATAAGATAAAAAATTTCAACTGAAAATATTAATTTAATGCACGGTTATTAAACTTTAGTTTAGAATAAAAGTACTAAGTTTGCTTAAGTTGAATATTAAATTATCTCAAAATATTAATAATACATTCCTTTTAATGCAAGACAGTGATATACGGCATAAAATAATTCACCCCTTTTTCAATCATTCTCATGCTGTACCTTTCCTTCAAATCTTTCGTAGCTGCGTAGGTTACTGAACAAAAAAAGTAAAATAAAAAAGTGATTTCAAAAGATGGCTTCCACCATAATTGCTTTTCTTAGAAGCAAAAATAGCCGATGAAAAAAAAAAAGATGAATAAGGAGAATATAATATAATAGTAAGAAAAACTAAATAAAGTATTTCAAATCACATTATCTTTCATTAAGTCATTTTCATTGTAACATTTTCTTCCATTGACTTATCTTGGTTAGAAGGGTTATCATATTAAGTTTTAATTAATTTTATACGGGTATATATTTTTAAAATTCAGTTTTAGCTTCTTTTGCATTGAAAAACTTTTTTCCTGATTAAAAGACTTTTTATGACAACTTTTTTTTATACTTATGACTAGAATTTTAGTTGAAATTCTAAATCTTAAATTTTTGTATTATAGAGTATATAACAATAAAAATGTTATACAAAAATCAAGAGATAAATTTACTAGCTTAAGAATTATACTATACTGCAAAACATTTAGGTTTAATACCGCTTTTGGTCCCTAGTTTGGGAGGGTTTGTTCAATATGGTCCTACTTTTATTTTTCCATAACAATTGATCCCACCTTTTAAAAAAACTGTTCAATTGAGTCCTTTTTGTTCATAGTGGTCCCATATTCAAGTTTAAATTGTTTATTATAGTCCTTATTGTATACGATGATGACATGATTTTTAACATAACATTATGTCAGGATTGTTAAAATAACATTTGGATAGGTGAATGCATGAAAGAACTTATTGACGTCGTAACCAGTACCATTAGAAAATTGACGTCGTAAACAAAAAGGAGTCAATTGAACAGTTTTTTCAAAAAGTGGGATCAATTGTTATTAAAAAAAAGGTAGGACCATATTGAACAAAACCTCCCAAACTAGAGACCAAAAGCGATATTAAGCCAAAAATTTATAATGTCAGTTGCATGATCTAAAATTCCGATATTAAAAATATATGGTGAAATTTTTATAAATATTATGTCCAAATTCACATTAAATATCTTATAACATATGTCAATTTTTAATTTAACATTGGTTTTAGAATCAAATATATAGTCTGACATTATCTAACATTTGTTATGTGTATGATCCATGTTAAATTGAAGATTGATGTCTAATGTGAGGGGTTTAGTGTTAATTTGACTTTTAAAATTTCATAAATAACATCAATGGTCTCACTTCTTTTTCTTGTTATCAAAAAATCTTATAATAAAGTGTAAGGATGACACCTAAAAACAAATTTTTCTACCCATTTCATGATAATGGTTTGATCTTAAGTTTTCATTCTTAAATTGCTTTTCACGTTAAGATTGGTGTTTTTATTCACTAGCTATTATTGTGAGTTCTAAAGGTTTTATTTTTAGTTTAGCTATGATTTTGTAAAATTCAGTAAAAATAACTAGAAAATAATTTTTCATTCAATTTTTTTCAATAGTTTCTATTAGATTGTATTTAAACATAAAGTATTCAACTTTGAGATATTAGTCACATATTCAAATTTGTGAAGACTCAAAGATAAACAAATTTCAAATAACCATCTAGAAGATGAAAAACTTCAACGTAAACATTCTAAAAGTGAAAGTTGTTAAAAATAGAATAACAAATATCCTAACCAATACTTGAAAGGGATTGAAAGTCTAGAATTTCAAAAACTCCATCATTTACAATGTGTTTTTTTTAGTATTTTCATCAATTTTTTTTACGTTACAACTTTATTTTTGTATAATATAGTGATTTTTCATAGTTTCAACAAAAAAATATTAACAATTTTTCTTTTTTAAAAAAATAACAAATTAACATATATTTTGAACACAACAGATGTTAATTTGTTAAAAAAACCCACAATAAAACACTTCAGTTTAAAGCTAGTGGTTAACTTTTAATTGTATTAATTTTGGGATATATAAGTAATATTAATAAATGATTGATAATTCAATATAGGTGTTGATAACTAAATAATAATAATAAAGACTTGATAATTTAGTCTTGGTGTTGATAATTAATTAAGGTGATATTGGATGTAGGGACATTCCCCTTTTTCTTTTCCTTCAAAGAATAATTAATTATTCTGTCAAAAACACATTAGTTAATTATCAAATAATAAGTAATTGTCCGTGGTATAGAACAAGCTTCATTTGAAAATATTATTCTCTCATTAGATCACGCATAACTTATTTAAAGAAGTATTTTAAAAAACTTAATTAACAGATAATTAGGGTTTAAGGCATTCCAAAAAAAATGTTTACTGATCCATTATATATATATATATATATATATATATATATATATATATATATATATATATTTTATATCATGATGCTGTTTTTTGCAATATTACCTGCTAATTTAATTTTATTTATTTGAAAAATGTTTTTTTGATATTCATTTGATATAATTTGAAATCTTAACAAAAAGTTAACATTTAAATTAAGTAGAAAATGAAAAATAATGAGAGATTTGTCAGATTTTAAAATAATTTTAATGTCAAAATACTATTATTCTTTTTATTTTGTTACTCTCTTAACACTTTTTTAACCTATTAGTTCATATAATTGTGACTTAATCCATTTACTTTTAAATACAAAACCTAAAAGAAAACATATTTGTAATTATAGGGACTTTCCCTCATGTGTTTGAGTATAGGAAAATGGTCAATTAAGAAAGAAAAATACAAGAGAAAACTCAACAGAAAACAAACAGAAGGCGTATGACATATATTAAAATCATAGTCCAACTTTTTGTTTGTAAAGAAAATTATATACTTTATGAGCATTTTAAATATATTAAATTTGAATTCTTTTTCAATTATTTAATTTATAAAATATTTTATTCAAATAAGATAATTTAAATGTATTAAATAAAGTTTTTGTTTGAATTGATATTGTAATTAATATAACATAAAAAGTTACCATCTAACAACATTGGTGACATCAATCCAAACAAAACCCTTAAGAAAATTAAAAGAAAACAAAAATCATTATGAATTTCAGCTGAAAAATAATTTATTTAATATTCATAAAATACAGTTTTAATAACATTATTTTAAGAAATATTTAACATGTATTAGGGATAAATAGTATCAACATTAGACACAAAATAACATTTATTATCGTTGACTAAAAACCTATCATTTAAGTTGATAGAAAATTAGTTTCATTGACGATGATAAAATAAAAATCTTAATTGAAATTTATCTAAAATCAATTCTTCCAATATTGGTTGAGAAAAACCTTAAAGCATCCTTAATTATGACAATGAAAATTCAAATTTATTTCAACTAAAAATATTTATGACCTTTGGTTTTAGAAAAAATGATATAACATTATAGGCTGGAGGGCTTTTATCTTGTCGTTCAATTACAAATTATCACGTGTAATTAATGAAAAATATTAATATACTACACCTTTTAACATACATTTTGCTGAGTTTCATTATTACTTAACTTTAGTGAATTTTTCCTATGTTTTTCTTTTAAAATATTAGAATGTTAGACAATAAATTAATTTATCAGGGATTAATTTTTTAAAACTGTTGTTTACTAAATAAGTAGAATTATACTCTGTGCTTGTTTGTCAATTTATATATATTTTTGAAAATGGATAGTTTTCTGCATATTATTTTTTTTAAAGTGAGCCATAATTTTTTTTTTCTCAAATTAGCTAATTTTAAAAATATTTTATTTAAAAAAAGGAATGTTTTTTAGTTTGAAGAAGTTGGTGTTTAATCATCTTTGTAATACTGCATGTTACCGAATCAAAAATTAACTGTTATCGAAACAGAGTAAACAGTTAAAAAAGTTATTATAATATTAAAAAACTGTGTAGATCAAAATCAAATCAGTGTGAAATATTATAAAGTTGTATTAATAAAAGGAATTATTTAAAACTTATGTTTTATTTAAAACTTTTGCCTGTTAACAATATTTTATTATATTATCTTTGGATGCATAAAAGGAAAACTGTGATATTTTTCTTGAAATTTTTGAAACAGTAGAGAATATAGCATACCAGAATAATGAAGGTTAGAAAAAAAATAATAGAAAGAGACATTGGGTCCGACACCACTCTGCTGTGTACATATGAACCCTCTTTGGAGTTTTCTCTCTTTGGACTTCTTTTGACTTCATTTCACTCACTCTCTCTCTCTCCTTCTTCTTCTTCTTTTTCCTCTCTGGACTTCAACAACCTTTTTCTTTTGGTTCTCTCTCTCTCTTTCATCCTTCTCGCAATGCTTCTTTGCCTTCTTCCAGATCCAGCTAATGCTCCACATTGCGCGCTGTATTTCTAACCTCTGATCCCGAAGCGACGCCGTCTCGCCGCGTTTCTCGTACGGAAAACCCTAGATCTACGATGCTCCACCTCCGGCAACGCCGCGACGCCACGCCGGCCACCACAAGGTGGCGCAACACGGTAGGTAACCGTTGAAGCAATTCCTGGTCGAAACGTTGCGGTTTTTCGAAGTGACACGTGGTTTGGTTGTTGTGCAGTTTGAGGAGAATCTGGAGCAGTGGCCGCACCTCAACGAACTAGTCCATTGTTATACCACGGATTGGGTCAAGGATGAGAACAAGTACGGACACTATGACTCCGTTGGAACGCCGTCGTTTCATAACCAGATATATGAAGGCCCTGACACTGACATTGAGACCGGTATTTGTTTCTCCCTCTATTTCTCTTTCTCTTTTCAAATTATTTTCATTATGTATGATTATTTACTGCCTTTTATATTCTTATTAGCTTCTGCATTATGCGATTTTTGTTTTTCTATTTTTGGAAATAGTGAATGGGCTTTAAATGTGATTGTGGTTAATTAATGGGATAGGGCTAGTTATAGCATGTGACATGGACGGAGACTGGTGTTATTTTTCTTTTGCTACTTTTGGCTTCTGTTCCTTCTTCATTCGTTGTATCAGTTTACTATTTGTTTTGATAATATTCTCCGTAAGGAAAGATCAAACAAGTTTCTCTAACATAAGTTAAAAAAATAAGTTTCTGGAGAAATTAACATGAGAAAAATTCTACAAACTAGTTTTTAATTTTATGCATGGTATAATTTTAGCTTAAAGAAAAACCTAGTTTAATTTATTTTCTTCAAAGAGTACTTGCGTATAAGTTTATCGTAGCACGACCTTTTGCATTCTGCTATTTGTTGTTTTTACCTTTGTTAAAATCGTGAAACGTGGTTTATATGAGAACGTAGTTAGTTACTGGGATAAATCTAATAATAGTATGTGAAACTGATATCGGTATTTTTTTCTCTTGGACTTTTAATTTGTTTTTTATTTTTGCTTCTTGTTTAACACACTAGCTTCTGTATTCTGTGTCTTAACACTCTCGAGATCATGCGGGTGGTGGGTTTAGGGTTGTGTTTATTTGCAGTTAGTGTTTTTAGTTTATGCATTTTGAGTCCCCTTCTTCCTAAGAACTTTTAGAAAAGAAAAATAGGAAGAAAAACTGAAACTAGCTTCTCCATAAGCTAGAATTAGCTTATGCTTAAGTTAATTTGTTGAATCACTTTTCGTATAGCTTCTTCAAATTTTTATCATAACTTCTGCATAAACTAATTTTAGCTTATAGAGAATCTCATTCTTTTTTTGCTGCTGATCTTTTTATTTTTCTTTCCTGTCATACTAGCTTCTGCATTTTTCAATTTTATGCTTTCATTTTTCTAAATTATGAAATGGGTATTTTTAGTCACCTTGACATTGGGTGTGCAGAGTATTCACCATCTGTTGATGACCAGTCTTTGCTGAGAAACCTAATCACCTTTTGTGAGGTCTTCTCTACTCCCAACCATGTTTTTTCTACAAAGCTAAAATAAGCGATACCTTGATTAAGAGATTCAAGTCTAGTTCCGTTTGGACCAACAAAATTTTGTTTATGAATAAGGGGTTTTAATGTGAACTGGCTAATACTAGTGATGGCATATGACAATGGCATATGAAAAAGGGGTTTTGGGTGTTAAAGAGGGGTGCTTCTCTTTCTTTTTGCCTCTGCTTCTTCATCATACCAACTTTCTCATTCTGCATCATAACACACTGGATAGCACATGGGTGATTAATGATTGTAGGAAGTGTTTTTTTAAAAAAAGTTATTGGTGTATGCAGAAATGCGGCTTGCTGGGGCAAGGCGAACGAAGGGTGATGATATTAGTGAAGATGATGCACCAAGTACATCGGGAAGGCAGTTTCCGGAAGGTGCGGATGGTGACTTGCTTCATGCAGATGTTCCAAAGGTTGTTGATGGTTTAGTTCCTTGTTTTTATTCTGTTGGAGATTCTGTTCTAGTTTACAATTCAAGCTTGTTGAAACAGTATTGATATAGATTTTGGTTTTATTCATTTACTTGGATGTGCAGCATATTGGTCAATCTCCCCTTCCTGCTTATGAACCAGCATTTGATTGGGAAAATGAGAGGGCATTGATATTTGGACAAAGGATACCGGAAACTCCTATATCGCAGTATGGCATTCATTAGATGTTGTTTCCGAGCAGAGTATATTTTCATATTCTTTTGCTGTTGTTTTGGCCCAACTAAATTTTTCCTTGTCATTCCTTTTCTGTTCGGCATCTCAGTGGAATGAAGATATCTGTAAAAGTTCAGTCTTTACAATTTCAAGCAGGATTGGTTGGTGAGTGTTATGTTGTTAATATTGGGTGGATAACGTGGTAGACAAATTGCTTCATCTCTTTGTGCAGCTGCCAATGCTATGCCATTTAATTTTAGTGTTTATGCTGAAAGTGGGTTCAAGTGTTTGACACGGTGCTCTCTTTCTGTTCTCTTGATTTGTAGAGCCCTTTTATGGTACAATTTGCTTATACAATAGGGAGAGAAGAGAAAAGTTGTCGGAAGACTTTTACTTTCACGTCTTACCAACAGAAATGCAGGATGTAAGTTATGCAAGTTGAAAGAATTTTTGTGAATTTTTAATATATGAAATCAATGGATATTTTGAAGTGACATGATTTACCCCCATCCCCTTGTTTTTTACAATTGCCAGGCCAAAATTACATATGAACCTCGTGCAGTCTTTTACTTAGATGCACCATCTGCTTCAGTTTGTTTGTTAATCCAGTTAGAGAAGCATGCTACTGAAGATGGCGGGGTTACTGCTTCTGTTTATTCACGTAAAGATCCAGTACGTATTGCCATTTTCCCCCTTTGTTGTTTTTTTTGTGCTTTAGCTAAGAATTTTGGGCAGTGCATCTACTATTATGCGTGTACGTATAGTATATAGGAGCATCCTTTGGACCCACAATGTATGATTTCACAAGTAAGGTTAAGATATTGACCATCCTCCTTGGGGATCTGCTCTTTATATAGGAAACTGTGAAAAAGGGTAAGGAGAAGAGAGAGAAAAGGGAGAGTAGAAGTGTAATTTCCTTTATATGGGACTTGAAGATTTAATGAAACCATATGCTGCAGCAGGAAAATACATTAAAAAAGAATGGGAAGCTAGGCACTTGAACTAGGCTTTCAACTGAGAATATTAATGTGCTTTTGGTCTCGGACAATTCAAAAAATGGAGGAAAGACATTATTTTTTTTTATTTAGTTTTTTTGGACAGGTGTTCATGGGATGCTGGTAACAAAATTTAAATTATTGGTTGAATTGGGAGCTCAGGCCTAAACTGCATTTTCTGGCTTGAACTCTATATTTCTCTCTAGAAATCAATTTGGTTCATGAATTTTTTTCTGGCTTAATGTGTTTCTTGCTTATTTAGGTGTATAATTTGCGGGTGACTTTTTTTGTATGTGAAATGATGCATTGGATGGGCTTTTAACATTCACTTCACTTGGACAGGTGCACTTGACTGAGAGAGAGAAGCAAAAACTGCAGGTGTGGTCTAAAATCATGCCTTACAAAGAGTCCTTCGCATGGACCATTGTATCATTATTTGATAGCAGTATTGGTGCAGCTTCAGTAGGGCCTGCTTCCCCGAGCAGCCCTCTTGCTCCAAGTGTATCTGGTTCAAGTTCTCATGAAGGTGTTTTTGAGACTAGTGCAAAAATGTCATTAGATGGAAAGCTGAGTTACTCTAATGGAAATTCTGTGGTAGTTGAGGTTTCAACCTTAAATAAAGTAAAAGAATGCTATACGGAGGAATCACTTCAGGTGTGCATTTCAGGTTTCCTGTCTTTAATTTTGTTCTTGAGGAACAAAATTTCTCGCTTAATTTGCTGATGAAAATAGAGATTTGGTGAATTGCTTGTGTTAGTAGGCCCCTGCAGCTCTATTATTTATTATTATTATTATTATTATTATTATTATTATTATTATTATTCAGATTGAAGTACATTAATTGTAAAGCTAAAAAATATAACCCTAGGATAATGATAAGCCAGCCACTATACCCAGATGTTAATTATGCTATAAATAAGTATGGAAACAGTTTCCAGCAGCCGTAAATGCATAACTTGTGATTATGAATAGTACTGATGGATCTGGAGAGCCATATAACCTCCTTTTAACTGCTAGTCAAGATCCATTTCCAATGACTCGACAATCATGAGGCGTGATATTACAATTATTCAGCAAGCATTAAAATATTTTTTATTTATTGAATTTTCTTCTCATAGGTTTTCATTACTTATTGTTTCATCGGTTTGTTCATATGCACTGATTACACTTCATTAGTATGCTTTAAATAATTATTTATTTGTTCCTCTTATTTGGGTTTTGTCTATCTACTCCTCCACGAGATTAGAATGTTAATTTGTGATTGCATCGTCCTCTATGATCAATTGTTTGTTTTATTCAATATACGTAAATCAAATTTGTTTGTTATAATAATACAAGAAAGGAGCAGATCCTATATAATCAAGAATATCTAGATTATATATGTATTATTAGGAGCATTTTTATTTATTCATGTAGAGATATCAAATCTCTAGTTATTGTGTTGATTACTTTTTCTCAATATAAATGAAACATTCGTGCTATTTGAGAGACACAGTTTAAGTTCAATGCCTCTCTCTCTTTCATATAGTTTAATTGTTTTAATTGGTCTAATTTTTTGGGTTTTGGTCCATATGGTACTGCTGTGCCTCTTCTTATATTATTAAGTCTCAACTTTTGGTAACTGAGCATTTTTTCTTTTCTTGAGAAGACAGACTTCTATGATTGCTATGATTAAAAAAGTAGAGCTCGACTCTGATCTGTCTGTTGTGGCTGGTATTTCATGAAAAATGTTTAGGATCCTAAACGTAAGGTGCACAAACCGGTCAAAGGTGTTTTGAGGCTGGAAATTGAGAAACACCAGATTTCCCATGCTGATTTGGAGAATGTGTCAGAAAGTGGAAGTATAACCAATGATTCTGTTGACCCAGGGGATCGTGTTGCAGATTCACTATCTGGAAAGTATACTAGTAATGGCTGTGATGATCCTCAGGGTAGCATCCCCAGGGTAGTATCTCCAGCTTCCGGAAATGGAGCTACTCATCATGGAAATTCAGATTTTAATGCTGAAGATGTAAGTCTTATGTCTTTTTATTGAGCTGACAGACTTTAGTTAGTAGACTGGATTAGTTTTTGTAGAGTAGAATTTACTTTTTTTAACGAATTAATAATAGATTTTGTCCTAGAAGTGAATTTTTAACTGAGTTCTGGTTGATATTTTCTTGACTTGGTCTTTGCAAGGAAGATAGCGGTAAGTAGGGATATTTTAGTGTATTATCACGAAGACAGCTTTATAGTGTACTGTACCATGTATCATTGTTGAGTAAAATTAGAGAATAAAGTTTCTAGCTATTAAAAGATAACTCGTGCATTGTTACACCAAATGCATTAATGATGTGGGTGTACATGCAGAATTGTCCTAAATTGGACTTATCTGGTCATACGGGTTTCATTGTTGAATGATTTATGTCTTAGTCATAGCGGAAGACGAAATTTATGTATATTCTTGAAACAATTAAAGGACGGCTTAATTTTCAAAACTTGGTCTTTCTTTCTTGGTTGTTTCTGCTCATCTTGTTCACTTCACTAGGGATCTTCTAATCTTACTAGTCTATGTGGTATTTGGTTAAGACAATGATGTCAGCAGTGCTTAATTTTGCTATGGTGGTGATGATACTGTGGTTTTGTGTAATTCTATTTATATATGCCAGGCCTCTGCTAATGTGCTTTATATTGATTAAAATATAGTTCCATGCATTTGACTTCCGCACTACAACAAGAAACGAGCCTTTTTTGCAACTTTTTCACTGCCTATATGTGTATCCGTTGACACTAAGTTTGGGTAGGAAAAGGAATTTGTTTATACGGGTTGAACTCAGGGAGGATGATGGTGATATCCGTAGGCAGCCATTGGAGGTAGTGTCCTCTATTTTATTTCCTTATTTTTTTATCTTAAAAAATCCGTCGCTCTTTATACACTTTCATCTTATTCTTTTGTGTGTAACTCAATCTGCTCAGGCAATATATCCTAGAGATCCAGGTGTGGATGCATCTCTTCAGAAGTGGAGTCACACCCAAATTGCTGTTGGAGCTAGGGTTGCTTGCTACCATGATGAAATTAAACTTTCCCTCCCTGCTATGTGGACACCAACGCACCACCTTCTATTTACTTTATTTCATGTTGATCTGCAAACGAAATTAGAGTCTCCGAAGCCAGTAAATTCATTCACGCATTCAACTCAATTTATTGTTTTTTCATTCCTTTCATTTTACCACTGGTGTTTGGGGCTGAATATTGATGATTCATAATTATACCTATTTACAGGTAGTAATTGGATATGCAGCACTTCCTTTATCTTCCCATGCCCAGTATGTTTCCTTAATTTGCTCTTTTTTCCTATGATTAAGCTTAAGTGTTAATATTAACTAATGGTAGTTCTTGGCTGGTTGCTGTTGCTTAGTGAAACTAAAATGTACTGGTTGGTTACCATAGCATTCTCAATTACTATTTTAGTTACAGTTGAACTATGTAGGGGAACAATAAAGTTTTATTGATAACTATCACATCGATTGTATTCTCAGCTCCTCTCTTTGTAACAATCAACATCTCTAAAATAAGGAATAAAATATGCTGAAATAAATAGGAAGTTTCTAAAGATATTTTTGTCCTAATTATTTACAACAATTATCGTAGTGTTCGTGGCAAGGCTGGATCTAAAATTTTACATCTGATGAGTTAGAAAGATTTACTTCTTTTCGTATTCTTATGGCATGTTATTATTTATCTTTTCTGATATTATTCATAAGCAGATTAACTACTAATTCAAACGGGTCATATGAAAAGCTCAGCCAATAGCATATGTGCATAAACAATTAGTTGCTTATAAGCACCAATTTGAGTGTGAGGCAGTGAAATATATGTTGTACGTATGCTTACCAAAATACAAAGCTTACGGGATTATTTACTGAAAAAAACATAAAAAAGTCTTATGGCATTGCACGTCTTAATTTGCTACATTGTTTATGATAATGTCTCTCGTTGGTATGGTTTCAGTCTAGATGATACTCAATGTTTTTTGCCAATGTGACTCTTCATTTATGTTTTCTCCATTTCCTATTTTTCTTTTATATTCTGAGAACTAGTTTTGTCTTGAAGGCTTGGTGCATATTAGGTTCTGCACTTTGCAGCCAAAATGTTCTTTTCTTTTCCCTCAGTTTACTAGTTTTTTTTTTTTTCTTTTTTTTTTCTTTTTTTTTAAAAGGAGACGTATTCCCATAAAATTGTCACCAGACATGCACTTATACTCCTAACTTGGTATATGGCAGCTTATGATTTTGTTGTTCTGTACAGGCTGCGGTCTGAAATAAATCTTCCAATTATGAGAGAATTGGTTCCTCACTATCTACAGGATTCAGGACGGGTGTGTGTTTATTACTGTACACATATATGTTAATTATTAACTTTCATGCATTACTTGTTATTCCTTTTCTCTCTGTGAACCAATTGTATGTTTGGACGAAGGATAGGAAGGTTTGCTTTGTTTAAGAGTTGTATGAAAGGGTGAAGAGTTCCTCATGTAATTGTTCAAAACCTCCCTTATAAGTTCTATCTACTTGAGACTGGAAAGTATGAAAAATGCCTAAAGCTTTGTTCACTAGAATGGATTTGAGAGTGTGATTGAATAGATTTGAAAGTAAATTTTTTATTGTTTATTTGAGTGAATTTGGAGGTAAGTGAGAGTGGATTTGGAACTAAAGTTTGTGAGAATTAGTGTAGGATTTGATTGATGTGACAAAATAAAAAAATTTACTTCCAAATCCACTCTCACTTATGTCCAAATCCACTCAAATAAACAATAAAAAAATTTACTTTCAAATCCTCTCAAATCCATTCAATCAGTCTCTTTCCAAATCCATTCAAGTGAACAAAGTGTAAGAGAGTTCAATGAACTCGTAGCTAATCCATTCATTTATGTATATCTTGCATCAGTGGTGAAAACAAGAAGTTGAACAAATATATCAAGTTAATTTTTTTACCTAAAGTTAAGCAATCCTGACATAAGTGTTAGGACCCAATGGCACTGTTTAGGAGTTGAATCCTAAACTCCCTTATTGGAAGTATGGAATTCCAGTGTTGTGTTTACAAGGCTTTGCACTCCCCCAGTACCAGACATTTTAAGTTTTCATAATTTTGGAGGATATTAAATATTCAAAGACAATGAACAAAACTTGTTAGAATGGTGCTTCATGCATTAGTAAACTTATAGTATGGTTGTCTATTTCTTTTAAAATTGTAATGATGGTTACTGGTCTTTGAATTGTATTGTACTGCTCTTGATTTTATGTGGCTCTGGATTGGTTTCTATTATTATGTTTGAATTTTGAATCAACTCATTTTATATTGAGTTCTTATTTATGATAGGAGAGATTGGATTATTTGGAAGATGGGAAAAGTGTGTTCAGATTGCGTTTACGATTATGTTCTTCGTTATACCCTATCAATGAACGTATTAGAGATTTCTTTCTTGAATATGATCGGCACACTCTTCGAACAAGTCCACCATGGGGTTCTGAACTTCTGGAGGTATCATTCTTGTCTAGCTTTTTTTTTTTTGTGATTTTGGTGTTCTTGTTTGTTGTGTTTGTTCATTCTTGAACTGGAGGGGACATTTGGATCCTTTTGACTTATGCGTACTCGCTATGTGCTTGATAATGATGTCTCATTGCTTTTTCTTTTTATTAATAATTTGTTTTCAGTAGTGGAGAAACGGAAAAATGGTTGATGGAAACCATAAATTAGCTCTCTTTGCTTCTCACTGTTTTCCAGTCATGTTGGTAAAAACATTATTGGTTTTTTGCAGCTTATTGGAGATCCTACATTGACTAATGATATGACTAAAATAGAGTATACAAGTTAAGGGCAACTCTCATCTTAAATTTTTAAGATGGTATTAGAGCCCATCCTATAAATATTAAAAGAGCCACCTTGCATATTATAAATGCACCAAGTTCAATAGTGATGGGTCTGAGGGGGGATGCATTGGGAACAACCCAAATCTCACATTGAATAGAGATAAAGTCTGAAAATAATAGCAAGTGTTGTTAGGCCTATTTGACCAACCACTATTTGGCCATTATACATTTGTACATGTCTAGTCTTACAAACTTCATACTCAAGATTTCAAATCCTCATTGTTGAAACCAGTGTTAAAGATCCCATATTAACTAATAAAATGACTAATATAGATGCAAGTGAGGGTTAATCCTCATATTATAAGTCGGTTTTTTGGATTGATTTAGATTCTAACTGATGTTCTAATGTAACTTAACTGGGATTAATGGATAAATTTATAGATTTATCCTAAGTTTTCTTTATAGGATAATAATTATAGGAAAGAGAAACCGGAAAAAAATAATAGCTCTTGATGGTATATCAATTCTCAATTGATCCTCTCTCAGGTGTTCTTTACATATAACGTCTTCAAACTGTTCCAGCAGGAGCCTTTTAATGAATTATAAGTATTTCAATGTGACAATGAAAAGATAAACATTTCTTCCTACAACAATGAAAAGATAAACAGTTCAACGTTTCTAACCTTTCAATTGACACCGAAGGAAACTTAACCCTCTTTAGTATCACATGTCCTGATAGAGGAGGTAAAAATTGGACAAAATCACTGCAGTTGTTTTATTTTGTCAATAATTTTTATGTTTTATTATATTTGGTTCCACCTTTTCTAAAGGAATAAAGTTTACGTACATTTTATAAAAGTGAACCAAGCATAGGATAGAACTTGTGGTATGTTATGTACTATTTACAAATTTTCCAAATGGTACCTTATTATATCTAATTTGCATTTTCATGCCGAAGGGCTTGAAGCTTGGTCAGCATTCATTCCTCGTCTTCATGCAGAAAATCATCCTTTTCTTGTTAGAATGGGTTTAGCAACCTTTTCTGGTCATTAGGTTCTATTATCAAGTCAACGGCCAAGCCTTAATAATATATTGTAAATTTAAACAATTTTAGAAAAGTTCTAGATTTTGAGCTATTTGTAAACTCAGATTGTTGACTGTCTGATGATGTACTCATTGCTGTGTGATTTCTTTTACATTGTATACATATTTCATGGGTTTCTCTTTTTAGAATGATTAGTATTCACTTATTCTGGATGCAGGCTATTAATAGTTTGAAGAATGTTGATTCCACTGCTTTACTTCAGTTTCTTCACCCAATTCTTAACATGCTACTCCATCTTATTGGCAATGGCGGAGAAACACTCCAGGTTTGAAAATGAGTTAGTTCTTGTTTTTTGGTTACTTTTTTTTTTTTTGATAAAAGTTCCCTGGAGTTGCATTTACTGTTATAGTATCCCTTTATATTTTATTGATCAATTTTCTCTCTCCTTTCATTGCTCAAGTGGTTTGCTTCTTTATGATATTTTCCTTTCCACTATTGTTTTCAGGTTGCTGCATTTCGGGCCATGGTTAATATTGTAACCAGGTATGCCTTTTAGCTATATTTGATCCAAGTCAAATGAATTTAATTTGATGTTTGAAAAGAAATTAAGGGGCTGGTTGGGTTGAAGAAAAGTTTCCTGTTTTCACTTTTAACAACAGCTCTTGGTGTTTTCATATAGAAATCTTTCATCTGGTTTAGGAGCTCTTGTTCTTTGATTTGTGCGTAGAATTTTTTGCTTAAGCTCTGTTTAAGTCATATTTCTAATCGATAGGAGACTAAAAATGTTCTTCTTGCGATCAGGACTGTTCCAAAAAGACAACAATTAAGGCTTGCTAGGAGAGACCACAATTACAGTGGCTTTCCAACAGCATTGCTATACCATAGTACTTTATTTTCTTATTGACTTTGCCTAGAGTAAACTGTTTTTGTTTGAGATCCTTAATTTGTGCACACCTTTGCTTATAGAGGTATTAAGAACTTCAAATATAGTTTCTTGATCAAAATCACTTCGAAGGCCGGGAACTGGAGTGGGAGAACTTCGGGCAACCAGAAAATATTTGTTACCATTGTTATTACTTGTAGTTCATGGTATTTGTGTCTCATGCAATTAGTAAATAGGCATGCAATCTGTCTAACTCTAACCAGATATGCAAAATGGAAAATAAGAAGGGTAAAAGGCACATGAATTCATAGGCATTAAATCTTTGATTTGACAATTGTTTATATCCTTTTAATGTTGTGGGAAATTTACTTAGATTTTGTATCTGTGGTTTTTAATTTGTGAGTTTAATGTAGGGTGCAGCAGGAGTCGGTTGATGATGCCGAAAGAAATCATTTTCTAGTCAACTATGTTGACTGTGCTTTTGATGATTTTGGTGGTCGGCAACCACCTGTATATCCCGGACTATCCACTGTTTGGGGAAGCTTGGCACGAAGTAAGGTACTGGCATGTTCATTATCATTCGGTTATTCCTATACCCCATGCTGGTTGTTGAAATAGGTGGTATTGTTTTGTTGTACAATTTACATAATTGGAGTTGTTAAGTAATTTTGGTCACGATATTCACCATATGTCTTTGGTTTGGTCTCACTTGAAGTTATTGAAATGTCCGTAATGGCAGTCCCTTGTGGAAGAGGTGGAGATCAAACCATATGAGGAGGACGTGGTGGTAAAATTGGGAATGCTCATATTGCAAGGGAATGGGTCATACCCAATAAAACTTTTATCCCTTACAATGTTTTCCGGACAAAGCTGCTCATGTGTCTAAATTTAAAAAATAAAAAATCTAAAATTTTTGACTAAGAGTATTGAGATACAAGTTTGAGAAATCAATATATCAAGTTCAATCCTTTTCAATTCCAAGCGTGTCAACTGCATGCATTTCTCAATCTGTGGAGGGTATAGATTCTTGATTCAAGTGTCTTAGACCATATCTCTAGTAACATTTTTTCATTTTCCTCTGTCTCTTACCCAAAAGTTCCTCATCTTGTTACTGTTGCTAATGGATCTAAAATGACATCTTAAGGAGTTGACCAAGTTTCTGCATCACCCAAGTTTGTCAAAATGGAATATGATGATTCCTAGTTTCAAATGCATTCAAGCTTTAGATTGTGAGTTTTTTTCTTTTATTTCAGCAGGTGTCAATTATTTAGTAACTTTTATTGATGATTTCTTTGAATGTACTTGAGTTTATTTAGGCACGATGATTATTTTTCTTTTGCGTACCCAACTTTAGGGTTTTAGGCAAGTGCCTCGTCTCTTCTTTGTATCCTATACGTACATCAATAAAAGTCCAACAATGTAGGTTGAATACACTGTTTCAGTCATCTGATTCGATCAAGTCTCCTCTCTTGACGCAGCTAGCTTTGAGGGAGGGTACCTGGACTTGGGTGCTTACAGTGACATACACAATAAAATATCAGAAATGCCGAGTTAACCGTCGTCCTTAGTTTTCCTGTTCAACAATGAGACTAACATTGCATGCATTATACTTTCTATTTAAGATGTGCTCCCTAATTTTTACTTTCTTGTTTGTTTAAGTTTTAGTATTTGGATGAATTTCTTGCTACCGATAGATGATCCTAACAAAATCCGCTACTTATGAATAGCATGATTTCTCAAATATATGTTTCTGTTCACCCTTCATGGTAGTGTATAAAATGGGTTTATATTGCAGGCCAAAGGTTATCGTGTTGGACCTGTGTATGATGATGTTTTGGCTATGGCTTGGTTTTTTCTGGAGTTAATTGTTAAATCAATGGCATTGGAGAAGACTCGCCTGTTCTATCACAGCCTTCCAATAGGTACCTTTTAAAGCTTGTTTGATCAATGCAAGGTTTCTTAAAAAAATTTAGTCCTTTTCAATTCTACCTAATTCCTTCCTATTTGTTATACCACTATGAGGAATATTGGTATAGGGGGAGCCGGGGAAACAAACTTGGGTTTAAGGACTAGATCTTTCAATCCTGGCTCCAAAAGCTGTATGGCTTTTTCTTTGTCTGGGCTGTTTGAAAATTTAAAAGGTAGGTAAAATAGGTCCGACCTATTTAGAAAATGCATTAAATAAGTTAGGGTGTTATACCATACATGTAGTTGTGGTGGGATCAAACTACATTGCTGTAAATCTACCAAATGCTAAACCATTCAGCAATTTTTTATTAATAAAAGATAATTCAGAGAGAAAATTAAGAGATGGAAGTGTAAATTGTATTTCTGAGAAGCCAAGTTATGATGTAAATTTAGTATATTCAGCTAGTTATATTTGACTGTGTATCGTAACTAACCAAACTAACTTCGTCCAACAAACAGTTGAGTAACAGCTTGACTGTTTACAGTTCAATAGAAATCAGATATTGGATTATATTTTAATTAAAAGTTTCTTTTAGGAAGATTATATTTTCAAAAATTATTTTAGTTCAATCTTTTGTGTTCCTCATTCATGTACATGACCATTAATGTAATATATACTTTTGAAACATGGATGTGGGCCTTCATCCGAACAACTCTTTTTATTATCGCATCTGTTATTTTTTTCATGCACAGATTTTGGAATCACGTTTATTATTTTATTACACTTCTCTTTCACTCTATATGTCCATATCTGGTTTTCTTGGCACTTTCTTGAAGTTAGGCAACTTTTGAAAACTGAGATCTACATGTATCTGTCTCACCATATGTCAGGCCTTTTGTCAAACACTTGTATATTGCCTTTTTGCAACAAAATGGACTTTACAGTAGAGAAGTGAACATGCTTATTTATTAATGCCAGTATGCATCTCAATGGTTAGGTTAGTGTTATATAGTTTGGTTGTTCCCATTGCTGGTTGTGTGTATTAGATTCATTGGAAAGGGTTTGTTTTTATTTTCTTTTGTTGTGTTTACAAGTCAAATTAATCAATACAAGTATTCATCTCAAGGGTTTAGTATTATATAGTTTGGTTGTTCCCATTGCTGGTTGTGTGTATTAGATTCACTGGAAAGGGTTTGTTTTTATTTTCTTTTGTTGTGTTTGCAAGTCAAATTAATAACCAAAATTTACAATTACACTATTTCTTAATTGGCTTAACTTCTGGATTGAATGTTGATCTTCATTTTTTCCCCTTTATTTTGAAAAGGTGAAGATATCCCACCAATGCAGTTGAAGGATGGTGTATTCAGATGTATAATGCAGTTGTATGATTGCCTTCTCACTGAAGTGCATGAGCGCTGTAAGAAGGGTTTAAGCTTGGCAAAACGCTTGAATAGTAGTTTGGCTTTCTTTTGTTATGATCTTCTATCCATCATTGAGCCACGACAGGTTTTTGAGCTGGTATGTATTTATGAGTTTGCTCCCCACGTTTATATGTATTTGGATTTTATTTTTTCTTTACTTTTAAGAATATCTTATGCATATCAACTATAAAATAAGACTTTCTATTTCTAACTATCATAAGACAGTCCTTTTTCAGTCTGTGTTGCCATACACTGTTGATCCTGAACTTAAGCTAAATTACTTGATCAACTATAATGATCAGCTTGCAGACATTCTAACCAAGTGTTTAAGAGGGCCTAAAATTCAGGTTATATGTTCCAAGCTTGGTACATAAAATTTATATTTTCTAACTTGAGGGGGATTGTTTAATAATTGTTTATTATTTGTTGTTTAGCATTTAAAAATCTTTCCTTTTTGGATGTATCTGGTTTTAGCGTCAAGAGTCATAGCTGTAGCATTTTCCTTGTATTGTACTTGTTCTGACCTATATATATATATATATATATATATATATATATATATATAATAATCAGTGTTATAAAAACTTGGGTAAGTTGTTGCCATGGTGGAGTTGTAGCTTGCCACCACAACATGGTGCCACTGGGGTCGCATTTGGCCTCAAGAATGCAGATGGAGGAAATAGAATACGAAGAAAGTCTGGAGAATATTATGGAATTTGTAATCCCTTTGGAGAGGAAGAAGTTTCAAGTTAGTGCAACCTCCTGACCCAGACCCAAAGAACCCAATTTTTTTGAAAGGGTAGCGATAGACAAACATTCCATATAAACACCAATCCTATAATTTTTATTTTAAAATATAAAATAATTTAAGAAGAATCAATTACAAGATTAGAAATATTACTTTCTTATGAGGTGTGTCATAGGCCTAGAAAAACTTTTTGTTGGTCATGTAAAACTTTCCTTTTTAAAAAGTAGTTATGGGTCCTTTATAACCCAACCCAAGCCCAATAAATTAAAAAAACAAAAAATGGGTTGATTCATTAACCTGACCCAAACCATGTCCCAAATGAAGGAACCTAGCCTTAAATTAATTTAGTGGCAGACCTGTTCTGCCACCTTCAGCAACCGGTAACACTGTTGGCTGCAACTTGCGCCACAGCTACCACCACCGACCTATTGCAAGGCCATCGTTAAGATGAATTGCTATTGTTGCTGTTAAATATAGTGAAAAGTTATATATGGAATTAATCCCTTGTGTTAAATACATGCATAGGATTTTCTATTTATAATAGAAGAAATATGGACTAAGCCCAAAATACAAATAAGAAATAATAACAAACTAACTAAAGATAAAAGATAAATATAAACTAAATATAATATACCTAACACTCTCCCTCAAGCTGGTACACATATGTCCTCAAGCTAGTACACATATGTACTAAGCTTGGTACTAAAATAATCATCAAGACTGAGTGAAAATATCTGCTTCTGCACTTGAGTGACACTAAATTACTAATGATTTGCAAGACGACATAGAAGACGAAATACCAACCTAAAAGACTCCCCCTGAGCAACAAATTTGGGAGGTTGCTCCATGTAAATCTCTTCTTGCAAATCGCCCTTGAGGAATGCCACCAGTAGATGAAGAGGCAATTGTTGGAGAGCCACCACGGCTATAAATAAACTAACAAAACCATCTTTTCCATGGGAAGAAAAGCATATATGGACGGGTCAAACACAATGGTGACAAAAGAGAGGTCAGAAGAGACAACAATGGAAGAAGCCATGAATGAACCTGAGGGAAACTATAAAAAGAAAAAAATCCTCCAATCAAGACACCTGAAGAAGGAAAAAGAGCAATCTCCATGCTCTAAATAACTGCCTGAGAAGAGATGGAACGTGCAACCACACACGATGAATGCGACCTCGACATGCCACCATGCACTATGGGAAAGAGAGCAAATTCATAACTTCAAAAGGCACTGAGAGCGCGTAGGAGCTCCAATGAAGGCGTCATTGATGACATGGTGATCGTTGGTCAAAACTGAAACAACGGTATTGAGAGCGGAAGACAACGGCGACGCCGGCAACAAAAACTTTTTCCTCCTCAAAAGAACCGGGTTCTAGATACCATGTTAAATATAGTGAAAAATTATATATGGAATTAATCTCTTGTGTTAAATACACACATAGGGTTCTCTATTTATAATAGAAGAAATATAGGTTAAGCCCAAAATACAAATAAGAAATGATAACAAACTAACAAAAAATAAAAGATAAATATAAACTAAATATGATATATCTAACATTTGCCATTGCATCACCTCCAATCTGTCTTTTTTATTTTTGTTTTTTTTCCTTTTCAACGTTAATTCTTTTGTTGGTCTCTTCTTTCCATATTTTTTTTTTCTTCATTGTTCTACTCAGTACCCATTCTCTGAAAAACTGAAACCCTTCAGTACTTATTCTCTGAAGTAGGAGGGCAAAAGGATCCTATTTGAAGATGAGGATTATTTTGTCTTACACCCTTTTTTTGTTAGGAAGACCTAAGGATTAAAAATTTGGGACATTTATCTGTAGTTGCGTCATTATTTTAAGTCTTCAACTTGGTGGTGTTTTATTTTTATTGTTATTTGAATTTTTAGACTTATTATTAGGTTGTCTTTCATTATTTTGAACGACAATAGTATTTCTTGTAAATAGGGGATTGTTAGAATGGAAATATTCTTATCAGTATTTAGGAAATATATACATTCATTCCACCAGATTTTATTTCCTTTTTTAAGAGAATGTGATTGTTACAAATAAAGGAATTGAGAATCTAATTGACATGATTGTAATTAATAAAATATTTCTTTATCCCCTCTCATTATTCAATATATCTACTTATATATTGAATTTGTTTTGTCGATATACTTGTGCCATAATCCAATATGACTTTTGATAGATTTCTGCAAAGGGTTTCTTGAGTTGTTTATATTGTCCTTTAGCCGGCACAGATTTTGACACAAACAAATTGCGTTCCGGTAGTTGAAGAGTCTATGGACATGTATATCCCCTAGGTGGGGTAAGGCTTTTGTTATTTTGTTGTGGTCTTATACATACTGTGTATAATGAAAAGACAGTTAGTAAGACAATTGATTGTTGGTGAGATAGTTAGGTTCCGGACCCTGGAACCTAACAGTTTCTAATTATGTTCATTATATTAGTATATTGGCTTTGGTACAAGGTTATCAAACTCGTAAGTTTACGTAAATTCGTAAGAGTAGAGTAAACTCGACTCGTAAACTTATAAGAGTTTATTTCAGATGAAAAATACTATATAAATAATATCTTAATTCAAATAAGTCTACAAAATTATATAACTTTAAATAAATAAAATTTATAGATATATAGTTCATAAAAATAAATATTGTAAAACATAAATACTTGGATTATTGTCATTAATTTTGATGCATTTGATTAAATATATAATAAAAAAAGACCAAACGACCTTGCTTTTCTTAATTTTTTCCCTTTTCAAGCTCGTAGAATCGCTCCAAACTCGCAATTCTACATGATCCTACCGATTTCACAATTAATTTTATCGAGTTTATGCATAAAAGAGTTTACTTTCGAGTTAACTCGAAAGCCATGTCTCGGAACGTAAACTCGTAAGAGTTTAAGAGTTAACTCGAGAGTTTGATAACCATGCTTTGGTATACTTGAAACACTATATAAAGTTTATACTTCAGTTGTCTAATTTTGTAATTGTGATGGTTGCTTGTACGTGCTAAATCTTGTTTTGGTTGGGAAGTGTTGACTCTTGTATTTTGGTGTTCTTTTCCTAACCTTTTTCCTTGCTTTAATTCTGCTATTTAATGCAAACTCAATTGTGTGGCAGGTATCATTATATCTTGACAAGTTTTCTGGTGTTTGTCAATCAGTTCTTCATGAATGCAAACTTACCTTTTTACAAATAATATGTGATCAAGATCTTTTTGTGGAAATGCCTGGAAGGGACCCTTCAGATAGGTACTTTATCATGTTTCATCCTTGACAAAGATAGTAACTTCACAATATCATGAAGCATGTGATCAGATATTTTAAATCAGTTTTTTGAACTACTATTATGCATTATGTACTTCTGTCAATACTGTTTATTGATTATATCAGTTGTAGTATACCTATGATGATCTCTCTGTTTGGACCTGGTTTTCTTTCTGTCACATTTTGATACTTTACTGAAGCGAAAGGTGATGAATACAACTTTGGAACATATAGAATAACATCTGTTTTTACTAGTGATATTTTAATGTACTGGTGTAAGTTGCTCAGGGAAAACTCTGAAGTTTTATATTTCAATTCTATTGGTATAGGAACTACCTTTCTTCTGTATTAATACAAGAACTCTTTGTTACTTGGGATCATGAAGATGTGTCTTTACGAGCAAAGGTGAGTTTATTTAGAAAGGGTAAAATCTTGATTATCTTCTGCCTTACCAAAGTGCTATAATTTCTGGTTCATCACACATTTATTTGCTATTATCAACCTTGTCTATCCAATATGTAGGCGGCAAGAATCTTGGTAGTGCTCTTGTGCAAACATGAGTTTGATGTGAGATACCAGAAGCCTGAGGATAAGTTGTATATTGCTCAACTATATTTTCCACTTGTCGGACAGGTATATAAAATTATATTAATTATTGCTCAACTATTATTTTAGTTGAAACATTTGTGTGGATTCCCATGTCATACTTGGGAAATCTTCCCCTCTTGAGCTCAATCCATTTCTAATAATATGATTGATATACTAAGTACTTACCTTTCTTGCTTTTTAGTTTTGTTCCTACAAGTACTGTGTAGTAATCAGTTTCTTTGAGAGAAGAAACTTAATTCTTCACCAATATTTGTCTCATGTGATAGTAGTGTATAATTGAATTATAGATGTGTGGATTTGAAGTAAAATTGTGACTAGTGGGAACCTTGTGATGTTGGGCACAATTGTTTGATTAGTTAATATATTTTGTAATATCACGTGGTGAATGAATGTGATTCTCTGTTCACTTAATTATGCTATCAATTTTTAAACTGTTTCTGGATGTGCAATTTCTCTAATGTATTAATCTGGTCTTTTCAGATATTAGATGAAATGCCAGTTTTCTACAACCTCAATGCTGTTGAAAAGAGGGAAGTTTCTATTGTAATTTTGCAAATAGTTCGAAACCTTGACGATGCATCCCTTGTCAAGGCATGGCAGCAAAGCATTGCCCGGACTAGATTGTTTTTCAAGCTCATGGAGGAATGCTTGCTTCTATTTGAGGTTACACTTTGTGATGCAAGTTGTCAGTTATCACTTGTCAATCATGTGATTCTTTGTTGATTAATTTGAAATTTTGATGTTGCTGAGTATTTGTGCTAATTGGGACAGCATTTCTTTATTTGTCCTCTAATCTTATTTTTGTCAATTGTCATAGTTGTTCTGACAACTGTCTTGTTTTACAGCACAAAAAACCTGCTGATGGCATGTTACTTGGCTCCAGTTCTCGCAATCCGGTAGGTGAGGCACCTGCTTCCCCTAAGTACTCTGACAGACTTTCTCCTGCAATCAACAACTATCTGTCCGAGGCCTCACGGCAGGAAGTCAGGGTGAGCCAATTTCTGTAGAGCTCATTAGCCAGTACTAGTACAGAGTTCTAATATGTTTTTCTGCTGTTTGATATCTTTCTATAGCATATGCTTTCTTATTTGGCTTAAGTACTGGATGTATGTAGGTGTTTGCATTTTGTGCATCTCATTCATTAGATTTTTTTGGCAGCCTCAGGGAACACCAGATAATGGGTACTTATGGCAGAGAGTTAATTCCCAGTTAAGCTCCCCTAGCCAGCCATATTCTTTGAGAGAGGCTCTAGCTCAAGCACAGTCTTCTAGGATTGGAGCTTCTGCCCAAGCACTTCGAGAATCTTTACATCCACTTTTGAGACAGAAATTGGTACAATTTTTCTTCTGTAGATAAATTTTAATTTATGCTTGAAGCTCCTTATTACTTTTCGTTCTGCTTTTAAATTTTAATTTGTTTATTGGTCATGCTATAAGCTCATTATTACTTTATTTTATGGGTCAAAGCTTTGCATGCTGTTATGCACCATTTCAAATTAATCATCAGCTGCAATGGCTCTTAAACTTAGATGTATTTTCTGTTCATTTGAAAAAATTCCCACCCACTTGTTTGTGTGCTTCTCTTTTTTCTGTTTACTTCTGGTAACTGACTCTACATTTTCTTTTGTTATGGATGTGTACATATTGTAGGAACTTTGGGAGGAAAATTTGAGTGCCTCAGTCAGTCTTCAGGTCTTGGAGGTGACTGAGAAATTTTCCATGATGGCTGAATCCCACAGCATTGCAACTGATTATGGAAAACTTGATTGCATAACAGTCGTGTTCATGAGCTTTTTATCTAGAAATCAGCCTTTGACATTTTGGAAAGCATTTTTTCCTGTATTTAACAGTGTTTTTGATTTACACGGGGCAACTTTGATGGCAAGGGAAAATGATCGTTTTTTAAAACAAGTCACTTTCCATCTCCTCCGGCTTGCAGTTTTCCGAAACGAAAATATTAGGCAAAGGGCAGTTGTGGGCCTTCAGATACTTGTGAGGGTATGTTTTCTTCTCTTTAAACTTTGTAGATTGCTATATCCTTTGGTTTCATATCCTATTAATGAAATCCTTATTTTTGGTTTCTCCAATCTGTGCAGAGTTCATTTCATTACTTTATGCAGACAGCAAGATTGAGAGTCATGTTGATTATCACATTGTCTGAGCTAATGTCTGATGTGCAAGTTACTCAGATGAGATCTGATGGGAGCCTAGAGGAAAGTGGCGAAGCACGGCGACTTAGGAGGTCTTTAGATGAAATGAAGGATGAAACTAAAAGTTCCTACCTGTTGAAGGAGTGTGGATTATCTGAGAATGCTCTTGTGGCTGTTCCAGAAAAAATAACAGAGAATAGATGGTCCTGGTCTGAGGTGAAATATCTCTCTGATAGCCTTCTTTTGGCCCTTGATGGCAGCTTGGAGCATGCGCTATTGGTAAGTTTTATTACTGATGCATCATTATAGGCTTTAATTGCAGCGAGAACTACTATTCAGAATTGCCATTTAATTGGTAGAATATATTTGAAGGTGCTTTGTGTTATAGTCTGTATTAGAATTACCGAGTTGGCAAATAATTGGTTTAAAATGTCTGTTTCAGGCCCCCATGATGACTATGGATAGATATGCTGCTGCTGAAAGCTTCTATAAACTGGCCATGGCATTTGCCCCTGTCCCTGATCTTCACATAATGTGGTTGCTTCATCTATGTGATGCACATCAGGAAATGCAATCTTGGGCAGAAGCTGCTCAGTGTGCTGTTGCTGTTGCTGGTGTTGTAATGCAGGTAAAGGCAATTGATTTATTTATACATGAATTGTATAACTTTTTCCTATATAAAACATAAATGGACGTGATGGACATATTTAGCACTCAGAACTTATTCGTGTATTTTACTGAGGATTTTCAATTATTGATTCTTGGATGTTTTGGTTTGAGTAAAATGTGACGAGACCAATTATGCTTTGAATTATCATGCTTGTTCTTCATATCTAAAGACATTATATTGCAATTTGCTCGTGTCCTTGAACGAATGTCAACTTTGGTTATAGATAGGTTGCCTCCTTTTAGGTAATGATTTTTCCTGTTTTATAGTATTCATTTTCTTCATGTTTAGTACCCGTTTGTTTGGTGGTTGTCAGACAAAGTTAAAGCCTTGGGATAGTGCTAAATAACCTAAGATTATTAATTATTTTAGCATTGTTAAATATAAATTTAAGGAAACCAAATTGTAGTGCTCATTCTTTTGATTCTTCAAATACTAATGATATTTTTATATTTTAACTACTGTAATAGCTGCCCTTTCCATTTAGGGACCATTATCATTTTTAATTTATGCCATGGGTGGAGAGCGAGGGTAGAGCAGAAAAGTTCGTCTGGTTTATATGGTAATACTATTGTTCTTACTCCATTTTTAAATTTTAATGTAGGCCCTTGTTGCCAGAAACGATGGTGTGTGGAGCAAAGACCACGTTGCTGCTTTACGGAAGATTTGTCCTATGGTCAGCAATGAGATCACCTCTGAAGCATCTGCCGCTGAAGTTGAGGGATATGGTGCTTCAAAACTAACCGTTGACTCTGCCGTGAAATACTTGCAGCTTGCTAATAAGCTCTTCTCACAAGCTGAGCTTTTTCATTTCTGTGCAAGCATTCTTGAACTTGTCATCCCAGTTTACAAAAGTAGGAGGGCTTATGGACAGCTGGCTAAATGTCACACGTTACTTACCAATATTTATGAATCAATTCTTGAACAGGAATCTAGTCCAATTCCTTTTACAGATGCAACATACTACAGGGTTGGATTTTATGGTGATAGGTTTGGGAAACTTGATAAAAAGGAGTATGTCTATCGTGAGCCTCGTGATGTACGTCTAGGTGACATAATGGAAAAACTTAGTCACATATACGAGTCTAGAATGGATGGTAATCACACTTTGCATATTATTCCAGATTCTAGACAAGTGAAGGCAGAGGAGTTACAGCCTGGTGTCTGTTACCTTCAGATTACTGCTGTTGATCCAGTCATGGAAGATGAAGATTTGGGAAGTAGGAGGGAAAGAATTTTCTCACTCTCTACTGGAAGTGTTCGAGCCCGGGTATTTGACCGATTCTTGTTTGACACCCCATTTACCAAAAATGGCAAGACTCAAGGTGGATTGGAAGATCAATGGAAGAGACGCACTGTTCTTCAGACCGAGGGTTCCTTTCCAGCGTTAGTAAATAGACTATTGGTAATCAAATCCGAGTCCCTTGAATTCTCTCCAGTAGAAAATGCAATCGGAATGATTGAAACACGAACAGCTGCATTGAGAAATGAGCTTGAAGAGCCTCGAAGCTCCGAGGGTGATCAACTTCCAAGACTTCAGAGTCTACAAAGAATTCTCCAAGGCAGTGTTGCAGTACAAGTACGTTTTAGTATTGGTAGTCGGATATGGTATCGTATGTTTTCTGCTGTCTTTATATTCGAAAAAAGTATGGTTACAAGTATTCTTGATTCTAAAACTCGGACTGGACCGGCTTGACTGGAAAACCAGGGATTCGGTTGGGTGCTTGGTCCAAATAAACTACTGAACTGGCCTTGGTAAAGCTAAAAAAGCTGTTAACAATGCATTGATGAAAATTGCTTGAATACATTTTTTTATATAAAAAAATTAAAGTCAACCAAAGTATCTGTCATTTCCTCTTTCATTTTAGATGTAAACTTGTTATTGTTAATAGACATTATTGTGTATTGTTTTGAAACTTAGACCCAAATGTTATGTGTTTTATTTGTACATTTATGTTACTAATGTTTAAAATCTATACAATGATGGTTATTTAAAATTTAGTGTTATAAAGTTATTACATGGCTTTTATATTATTTAATTATTATTATGTTAAAACCCCTTTGACCTCAATTCAAGCATTAACTCAGTAAAAAACATTGATTCATTGATCGATGTGGTTACAAAAAAACATAGTTTGTATTTCTAGAAATCCTAATATTGGTTGTTGAAATTAAAACCCAGATTTAAATATACATGCATCATTCTTTGTTTTTCTAATGTGACAGCACACTTGGATTTGTACAGGTGAATAGTGGCGTCTTGAGTGTCTGCACAGCCTTCTTGTCTGGGGAGCCTGCAACAAGGTTGCGGTCACAGGAACTGCAACAACTAATAGCAGCCCTTCTTGAGTTCATGGCTGTTTGTAAACGTGCCATTCGCGTACACTTCAGATTGATTGGCGAGGAAGATCAGGATTTCCATACACAGCTTGTTAATGGTTTCCAGTCACTGACAGCAGAGTTATCACATTACATTCCTGCCATTCTCTCAGAGCTATGACAATGGTACAAGTGTTGCTTAAAATTGCTTCCATGTGTTCCTAGAGTTTTTTTCCTGGTTTCCTTTGCCATCGCATGCAAAGATGTGTAGTTGCATTTGCATCATGGTTCGTATATTTAGAATTATTGGAACCAGGTGATTCAGGAAAAACACGATTCATCCTGTTTGTGCATCACGATGTTTCTAGTTTCCCCACTTTCCCCATTTTAGTTTGTGGTGCGGGGAATGCCATTTGTGTAATATCCTAATTGTTTAAGTGTTTAGTCATACAGCTATTGTGAATGTGTACTATTTTGTGTACATGAGAATGAATCCTAGGGCATTCAGTTCACAATTCAAGAAAAAGCTATTCCTAATTCCTTTTTCCAAATGATTTTAAGTATATACTTCAATTTTTGTCTTCTTGTAAACACAGTTTAATGTTGGTCATCGTTCCATCCATTTTTAGTGCACAATTTTAAATTCTTCAGAATAATGTTAGATTTTAAACATATCTGGCCTATGCTATGATGATGAATGGACAAAAGAACATTGGCTCGAAAAAATAATGTTTAATAGTGTTGATAGATTCAAATACAAGTAAAATAGACATTTACTTTGTTTTATTTATATTTGATTTTTGTTCAAATGTTCGGATAATGAGTATTATTATTTAAGCCCATTTAATTGATAGTACTTTATTTAATGGTTCTGTTATTCTTAAAACAATTTTCAGTCTCGTGATTTAATTTTTAAATACTCGATTTTACTTATGATATCTTAACAATATAAGCCTACTTTCGATAGGAATTTCAGATTATTCTTATTATTTTAATTTTCTAATTATATATCAATCAACTTGTTTAATTGTATTTTATTATCTGACATAATATTAGTGAAGTAGGATGATTGTTGTTAACATGGTTATGGATACTGTATATACAAATTAAACAACAATTCACATATAATCGTAAAAATATAACCACAAATCAATTAATTATACAAACTAATATTCATTATACATTTATAATAAATATTCAAATATATTTTATTATAGAAACAAGCAAAGAAAAAAAAAGAAAGAAAAAGTCAATTTTTTAGCTTGTGCAGAAATAGGTTCATTTGAGAGAATTTTTGACAAATTTAGTTGTTGTCTTGCAGTGTTACTTTTGCTTGAACAAAAAATTCTCTGCTTAGAGTGAAAATATGGGGGAAAACAAGACTATTTTTAACTATATTTTTGCTTGGGTAAAAATAAGACCGAGAATAAGATTTAAATACCTATTTTATTGTCACTTGAGAGAAAATCGTGTACTTGAGAAAAAATGAGATAAATCAACTTTAACAGCCAAATCAAGTAGTTAATAATACAACTTTTGAACAAATCAAAACAAATGATTTTGATATGTTTAAACCTCTTCCTTCACTCATTTCAATTAAATCATGGTCATTCTAACTCAATATAAATGGTCATTCTAACTCAATTTAAATTTTTATATTCACATCAAACTCACAAAGTGGCATGAGGAAAGTTACATAAATTAGCCTTATACCTCAACATGCATAACCAAGTCATTATGTCAACTTCTCAATATGAATATCTAAGTCAAAAACATTTTGAAACAAACATTCATTAAAGAGAACTCAACCATACTCAAACACAATCCTTAGATAAAAACAAAAAATCTAGTGATCAAGTCATTTTCATATCCAAGTCATCTATCTTACAGTTTTATCAAAATCATAAATAGGTTCCCTTACCTTCATTGTCTATCTTCAAAGAAAAAATTTCAAATTCAAGAGTAAAGCTACTAAAAACCTAAGGATGTAGAGCAAAATACCAAAACGACACAAATTTGTGCTATATGAAAGGATCACTTTTCTTACATGACCAAGATTGATGAAACAATACCGCAGACCGTTGAGCGGTCCATTTTACCGCTGAACGGTTGCGGCGCTATGAGTCTCGACTTTTCTTAAAAGCTGAGCGGTTTTTGTAGTTCTTCATTTTAAAACTCTTCTTTCCATTTCGCCTGAGCGGTCTCCCTAAGCCCTAGCACTCTCATTTCACTTTCAAGAGCTTTTTAGAAAGATTTCCTCACTTTCTCATCACTCACTCACTAAAAATTCAATTTTCTACCATTGCTTTGTCAAAGTTTGGGGTTTTTGGTTGAGGGTTTTGCATTGGAGAGGACATTCATCATCAATTGAACAATTTTTCTGCAAGCATTCAAAGTCTCCACTCAAGTAAGTATGCAAATTCATGTTTAGGGTTTCCATTTTGGGATTTGTTGATGAACATGCTTAGGAACATGATAAATTGAGGCTTTTGATTTCCATGCATGAATTGATGAAATAGGAACTGTTTGAACCGATTGAATTGCATGATTTTGATCTGGAATGATGAAAGTAGCAAAAGAGTGGAGATTAGGACCATTTAGGAAGAGTTTTTGGAAAAACCTAGCCGCCTGATAACGGTCTAAAAACCGTTATTTTCATACTTAAATTTGATAGTAAAACACACCCTTTATGGCTTAGAATGAGCTTTAAATCAAGTAAAACACTTAGTTGTGTCTTGTGAGAGTCAAAAGTTGGTTTTAGAGATATTATGCTTGTTTTGCATTGTTTTGCAGGGTTTTTAGATGAGTTAAAGATGGAAGTGAAGAAAGGTGGACTTAGACCCATGAAAGAAGGAGAAAAATGATGAAAAGAAGGGTCAAGCAAGCCGCTGAGCGCCAGAATGGTCCGCTGAGCGTTCAGAGCGATTAGAGGGAAACCGCTCAGCGGCAAAACTGACCGCTGAGCGGTCAGAATGGCAAGAGGCAAACCGTTGAGCGGTCAAATTAGGCGCCTGGGCGGTTGTCTGTTTTTTTAGTTAGATTATGTAAATCTTTCTGTAATCTATCTGTTATCTTTTTGGGCTTATATATAGCCCCAGTGCGAACTAGAAAGGGATTCTTTTTGACAGAGAGAAACGTCTAGAGCTATTCCACACCTTGGAGGAGGTTCCTTGGATGCTTAGGCTCCATTCAACCAAGTTTAGGGTTATTTCTTCCATTCTTTCATTATTTTCATCTAGATTCACCATGATTATGGTGAACTAAACCCTTTGTTGTTGGGGAACAATGTAATCTTTTGAAACTCTCATNCATGATTATGGTGAACTAAACCCTTTGTTGTTGGGGAACAATGTAATCTTTTGAAACTCTCATATATTCAAATTCTTATTTATTTCATATGCTTGTCATATACTTGTTTATCAATTGTTGGGTTCTCATCTGTGCTCAATGCTTTTATTGTTTAACTCATTCAGTAAAAGATGTTTGTCTTTATCGATATGGGGACNTACNNTAATGTCATGAACTAGTGGGAAATTCCTTGATTATGCCAATATCGCCTAGGGATAGGGGTAGGATGGTCAATTGTATTTGCTTCAGATCGCATTGCATTATTGGTTACTAGGGGAGGTTAGGGATAGCAAGCCGATAATTAATAATANGCTCTTTTCACCAAGGGATTGAGTTAAGGGTAAATAAGAAAGTATGCATGGCAATTAGATAAATAAGTAAAGTAAATAAGAAGAGTAGATATATGAGAGTGGATAAGATGAAATTCTAAACCCCAACAACACCATTCATCCATAGTTTCTCAAAATCAACTGAATCAACTGCATTGCATGTTTATATAACCACCTATTTTATTCTCTTCTCAAGTCTTACGCGATTAGGTTACATGAAAGTTAAGGTCTAAGAGTCCTTTGGGAAAACGATACTCGGACTTACCCGTTTATATTACTTGATAACGATCTGGTACACTTGCCAGGGACTTAACACCGCCATCGCTAAGCGGTGGCGCGGCCAGAGGAAAACCGCCTGGGCAGCCTTCATGGACGCTGAACAGTCTGTAGCAGAATTTGCCTAAATGCTGGGATTTTTGGATGTTTGTCTATTGAGGGGTCCTATTTTCCCTCAAAACTAGATTTTGTGTGATCCGAGTTATAAAATTGATGATGTACTAACCTTTAATGATGTTTCTGTGAATGTAATTTGGATTATTTAATGTAGGAATGTCTACTTCAAGAAGATTTAAAACTATGGGCAACAAAAGGAAGGAGCCAGAGAGACCTAGGAGATTTTATTCTTTCAGGTTCCTCTCAAGGACACATGAAGAGCATTATGCTACTGTTCAGGAAAGGCGTTTGCTGATGGAGAGGAAGGCCATGTACATCCCTGACTTAGCTCCAGAATTTGGTCTGGAGATTGAGAGGTGAGGCTGTGAGAGATTGACTACATATCCAGCACCAGCCAGTATTGAGTTGGTGAAAGAGTTCTATGCCAACGCCTTGCCCAAGGGAGGCATATCAGCAGAGAGATACATGAGCTATGTGAGGGGGCATTTGATCAGCTATGACCCTGACACCATTAACGCCTTCTTAAGGACTGAGTGGCCAGGAGAACAGTGCAGGTATGCTGCTATACTAGGGGAGGCCAGGGATTATGAAGATATTGAGAGAGTGATGTGCATCCCTGGGAGGCATTTTCAGAGAAACCCTAATGGAGCACCAGTTAACATCCTAATGGCAGATTTGGCTCCCCTAGCCAAGTACTGGATGGCATTTACTCATGCCAACATCCAGCCATGCTCTCATGTTTCTGACATCCCATTGCATCGGATTCTGGTCATCTATTGTATGCTGAGGCAGATGGACGTGAACGTTGGTAAGATTATTACTAGTGAAATTCTGAGCTGCGCCAACACTGTGAGTAGCAGGGCACCACTGGGACATCCGTCCCTAATTACATACTTGTGCCAGCAGGCAGGAGTGGACACTGCAGTTCCACCCTTTGAGAGGCCGAGGAGGGCTATTGATGCCTCCTACTATCGTTAGTACTGTAGAGGTGATGAGTCGGTTGGAGCAGTTCCTAGGAGACGTTCTAGGAGGGCAGCAGCACAGCAGGAGGATGAGCCTGCAGATACACCGGCGCAACAGCCTGAGCCTTTTCAAATGAGGGACATGTACATGTCCATGATGGAGGCGAGGATGGAGTCCCTTCGCAGAGGGCAGGTGGCCACTACCGAGATGATTGTAGGACTATATGATCAACCACTAGTGCACAGGTGGACTATGGACGAGTTTCATAGTGCGATGGATTGGACTCAAGGGCAGGCACAGGGCAGTGGGTCTAGAGCAGCTGGAGCCTCAGGTGGACAAGATGATGACCAAGAGGATGAGTACTTTGAGGATGCCCAGGATGAGGATGAGTATGACTCAGATGGGGACTTGTGCTGAGGGCATCTACTGATGGATGCCAGCATTTGGACAAGGATTTTTCTTTTTCTTTTCCTTTGTACTTTGAATTAGTAGTATAGGTTTTATTATTGTGTCTATGCTTGGCTTGTATACTGATTCTGATGATAGTTCAATTTTATTGCAGATGAGTTATTTACTACTGATGATTGATTGTGGATGATGATTAAGAATGTGTGAATGATGATATCCAGGTTAATGTTTCACTAATTATGTGAACAAATGCGTAAGTGATTATGATTGTGATTGTGATGCTAAGCAGGATTCATGAATAAGAAGTGAGAAAGCATTTGTGTGAGGTATTGAGCTTCAGAGTTTTTATTGGTGTGTGCACTGTTCACGGGGAATCATGAATGAATGTTATTGACTTAATCTTGATAATTGGTTGAATTTCATGTGTATGTCATATGATCAAGGCCATGCTTGGAAAGCCCTTACTTAGCCAAATTTTCACCCAAAGAATTTTAAATGATATACCTTTTTTGAACCTTGGCCTTAAACAATATGAAAACCCTTGTTTCAATTGAATTACCTTGAGTTGGGTCGAGAATAATTGCATGTGTTGAAAAGGTTCAAGTTTGGGGTTGTATGAGGAAAGTGAAAGGCAAAAGAAAAAGAAAAAGAAAACATTGAGTTCAAAAGATGAAAAAGAAAAATGCATGAGAAAGAAAAGAAAAAAAAAGAGAAAAAACATGCAAACTGAACTCAATGTAAAAAGAAAAAGGGAAAAAAGTTGGGAATGAGTGAGATTGGTTAAAAAGAGAGTATGCTTGAACTTTGAATGATGATTTAAACTCTCTTAACTCAAGGATTTTGTATTCTAGAAAAACTAATTTTTCTTGATAGCCCAACCACATTACAAGCCTTGGAAAAAGTCCTTGTGATGACATTTGCATGTGAAGATTTTGATTGTTTTAGATGAATGTCAATATTGTTTTATGTGACATGTGAACAGTAGAGAGTAGAGTGACCTCCTAAACACTTGAGAGATTGAGTGAAACACTTGCTTGGTGAGAATTGTTAAATCCATGTTTACATCTATGCTTAGTGGATTGGTCATTCATGAACAAAACATCTGTTGGAAAAAGATTGATTATGTGAATTAAATTGGATTGAAAGCATGCATTCATCTTTATAGGATTCTACTAAAATCTGAATTGTAAAATAACTTGTTATGAGAAAAAGGAATTTTGAAAAGTGTTGAATTGTTTGATGAAGAATTGGAAAGCCAAGTTTTGTCTTGTTTGCTTGAGGACAAGCAAACTTCTAAGTTTGGGGTTGTGATAACAATCTAAAAACCGTTATTTTCATACTTAAATTTGATATTAAAACACACCCTTTATGGCTTAGAATGAGCTTAAAATCAAGTAAAACATTTAGTTATGTCTTGTGAGAGTTAAAAGTTGGTTTTAGAGATATTATGTTTGTTTTTACATTGTTTTGCAGGGTTTTAAGGTTAATTGAGGATGGAAGTAAAGAAAGGTGGACTTAGACCCATGAAAGAAGAAGAAAAAGGATGAAAAGAAGGGTCAAGTGAGGCGCTGAGCGCCAGAATGGACCGCTGAGCGCTCAGAGCGATTAGAGGGAAACCGCTCAGCGGCAAAACTTACCGCTGAGCGGTCAAAGCGGCTAGAGGGAAACCGTTGAGCGGTGAACTTAGTGATGGGCTGTCGCAACCCACAAAAATTTAAAGTGCAATTTAGAAATGCAGTATAGCTAGGAATGACTACTAGGTCGTCTCTCAAGGACCAATTTTGCGGTTCAAGAATCAAGTCAAACACGAAGGTTGGGGGGGTTGTTGAAAACATTGTGGATGTGGATAAACAAATCAAAACACAGATGCAACTAATAATTATGCACAAATTTAAAAAAAAAACGGTTTCAAAGACAGAATAAAAACGATTGGTCATTAACTTAATTACAATGCTTCCTATCACATATCAACAAAATAAAACCAACTCAAACCTCTAATCTAACACAATTAATCAACCAAGCGCAGGCTAATTATGTTTCATAATTGCGGACTAAGTGAACGCAATGTTAACATCAAATCTAATTTACACCATGCAATTTCATCAACTAAGAGAACCCTCAACACTAACTGGGCTACTAAGTGTATACCCAATTGCAAGTGCAAATACAGATTTGATATTAACCAAGTCAGAGTGGAAATCACACATACAGTCCAGAAACCTCAAAGAAGCAATGCAATATCGCTAATGACCAACACAGTAAATTAAGCTATCATGACAACTAAATTATTTCTACCACAAATACAAGACAACATTAAGACAAAATAAAATAAAATATTAGACCCCAACAATGCAATAAACAACTACCTAACACAGTTAAATTAAGTTAAATGCAAAACTCAATTAAAGAAATCAAAAGCAACTAATCCTACTAATTAAACTAATTAAAACAAGGAATAATCAAACATGCTTTTTCCTACACATTCATGTGAGCAAATACATCCAACCAAATAAAATTAAAAGTGCAAATGGCCTAGGAACACCTTTTGGCCGTGAGATTCCTTGTACCCAAGTCAAACTTCAAATTCCACCTTCAATAAGCCACAAAATGTGTTGACTTCTTGTCCTATGTGCACCATTTTCCAAGGAAATTAAAATGTGTCTTAAACATCACTATTAAATCATGCCTTTATCCCTTTCCATGCAGTAAAAACGAACTCCCAAAACCAAGGCACAAACCAACGTGAGCTACAAAGTGTTTGTTGCAAAAAGTGCTTCAAACCAAGGGTCCAATGAAAGATACTTTGAATGCTTCACCCAAGGTGCCATGTAAGCAAAGTCAAAGCAAAGAAAAGAACCTCAAAACCTTCTCTTCCTCAAGTTCATTCTCGGCAAATTGCAAGCTAGAGACAAAGCTCAAAAGGGAAACATTCCTTTAGTCAAAATAAGCATCTCCTATGTTTGCGCAAAAGTGGTAAAGAAATTAAATGCACCTTATCTCTCCCGTCCATTGCTCCATTTCGGTTTCTCCACCAAGACAAACCTTCAAAACCTTTTCTTCACCTATCTTGAACGTGAGTGCACCCAACAAACCAAGTTTTCATTTCCAAATAATTACAAGATCAACAAAGCCAAATTCTACTACTACAAACCAACCCAACACTCACTTTTCTTCAAACTTTTGCTAAAAACAAAATGGAATCCCTAGACCCCTTGCAAAACCATCCAGCCACCATCATCAAGCACAATGTTCTAGCTCAAAATATTTCTTCCAACCATCAAACAAAAGCCCAAGAAGAAATTGGTTTAAACCTCAACACCCATACACAAGCTTAAGCTTTATTCACTTCCAAACTTAACAAGAACTTCATTTTCATGATTCAACCAAGAAAACTAAATGGAAAACCTTGAGTACTGCAGCAAAGGAGAAAGAAAATGCAAAAGCTCTTCATTCAAATAAAAAACCCACCCTGAACATGCAAGAAGAAACCTCAAGACTCAAGCTCATGCTCTCAACTTCAAGGAACAAGAAATAAAAGGGAAAATGGGAAGGTTTTTCACAACCACCAAGCAAAGACAACCAAGATTTAAGTAAGAGAAGAAGAAAAAAATGCATCATTGATTCATTGAAGCTCAAAAATCATGCACACCAAAGCTCTCCATGAGAGTTCATATAAAACCTAGAAAAATGAAGTGTAAAAGTGTGCTAAAGAGTGTGTCTGGACAATTCCCACTAAAATGCCTTCCAACACTCTAAAAATGGTGGGGTCCACCTCTAAAAGAAACCCTAAAGTCTATGCCAAGTGTCCCTCAAAGTTTGGGCCCATCATAAAATTTCCCAACATTGGCCCAATGCACAAAATCCTAATTAAAGTTCCTAAAAAAAAACCAACTTACAATTTAATTAAAATTGAAATGACTAAATGTTGAGTCTTTACTGTTCACGCCACCATCCTAATGCTCCAAATGATGTTTCCTAAAATTTCCCTGCAACCAAAAATGCAATTAATTAGCTCAGAAAATTCAAATTAGTGAAAATACGAATTTCCGACCAAATTAAGCAGAATTAGGAAAAACGGGAAAATAACGGACAATTAAACACAATTCCCTGATTTAATCAAGTGCAATAAACTAAATATAGTCAAGAAATAACGACTCATCAAAATAGACCACAGTTAGTGTTTTGCACTCCTGGGCAAAACCAAGATGAAATCCAAGGAACAACTCAGACATCAGGGAGGTGATAGACTCAACATACAGACAACTAAGACTCACAAGGACATAAACAAAGTTGCACAGTTCTCAAGATATCTGGACAATGAAAGGAAATGGACAGAATCCCACACAGAGTCAAGGAAAGCAGATACTCAAGAAATCATCCAAGTAGTTCAGAACATGGTAAAACAGTCAATCAGTTCAAGAGGTGAATCAAAAGCAACAGAGCCTCACAGATGCACTATCAGTGTTTCTCTCAAGTGTCTAAGGTAAACAATGTCAACTCAATGCACTCAAGAAAGCAAACACAAACAG
>NW_014542351.1:92524-95082 GCF_000741045.1 Vigna radiata var. radiata | reverse complement strand
TTTTTTCATCTTGTCTCTTTTCTTTTCTCTCTTTTCAGAACACAACTCTAAGAGACAAGATACACAACATATTTACAAAACAAAACAAGAAAAGGAGCCAACTAACCAATTCATCTGAATATCCCAAGAGACCACACTTATTCCCAAAACAATTCCAAAGCTCCAAAATTTCCTAAGGTTAAGGTAATCATGGTTTTTCATTTAGGGCTAGTGTATGAGCTTCAAAATAAAGAAATAGGGAAAGTAAAGGCTCAAAGGGGCTATCAAAGAAAGGATCACAACAAGGTAGACTCATTTGGCTAGAAAGGCTCAACAACAAAAAACCTTTATTACTTTCAAACATGCGCATGAATCAAGAATTATCAACAAGAGTCAAGCCAAGGCATAAGTGCAAGCAATCAAGAGACATATCACACATAAGAAAGATCATCAAATGACTCAAATATCGCACAAGGTAATTTGTCACAATCAATTCAACCTCTCAAACATCATAATCATCTTTCCAAGCAAAGAAAAGCAGGGAATCCAACCAATCAGAGTATCAATGAAGTGAAGGAAAACTGACAACCTAAACAAAGTCAAGAATTCACGAAAAACATGCAAAACTGTACACAAGACACAACAAACTACATAAAAACCGAAACCTAAACAAAGCAGCAACCTCCCCTAATAGACCACACTTAAACGACTCAATGTCCTTAGTGTGTCACAATCAGCAGATCAACAATCAGAACAGTCAGCAGATATAGGCAAAGTGCAATAAAAGTGAGGAAGGAAGGAGAAGAGAAACTCCTTGAGTCAGCGGGATGTCTTTCACCATTTGATTCAGCAAGGAAGTCTTGAGGAAGAACCGCTTCATCCTCCAGATTTGATCAAGCAGGGAGATGTCCTCCACAACTGGATAAAAGAAGCAGTGACTGAATTTCAAACAAACAACTAACTAAGTCGGATTCATTGCGCATGTAGTCGACTTAGGCACTTCAACACAATTTAAAAATCTTTTCAATGCAAAATCATTCACAGCACTGCTTTTGAAATTCTATGCATAGTGACGAGTTTTAAGCGACTTACTTCATAATGAAGTCGACTTAAAACTTGCAGTTATGCCACACAATATAAGTTCATAAAAGTGCATGTGGTTTTCTCTTCAAAAACATATGTAATGCAATCATACAAGATTTATCAGATATAAGCTTAGTGAGAGTGCATTCATATATCAAGATCAACACAAAACATGTTCAGTAAGATATCATTCACAATAAGGAATAGAGCATGTAACACATAACAAAACATGTGTTATTAATAATGTGTTGTCATCATAAAAAACTAGAGTTGATGGAAACATCTCCAAGACTCCCTGAAGCATGCTCCAAGTCGCAGAGAATTGGCAGCGGAATGATGAAGAATATGAAGTTTGAAATGCAAGGTAGGTGTTTGTGAAAATGTGTGAAGGTGTTTGATGGATGTTTAGTAGAATTCTAACTCAGTAGGCTTTCCAAAGGGGAAAAAAGCTAGAGGAGGTGCAAGATAACAAGGCACAAGTTTGAACTTGAGAGGATAGCTGAGTATTCAACAACATTTCATTACTCCAATTCAAGTTGAATTTTACAAAGAGAAGAGTCCTCCTTTTATAGATGAAGGAGTGACTAAAAAACGTGTTAAGCAAGCTACTCTAAGTGTAAAAGAAGCTTGTTGAGGAAGCTATGCAGTTAGAGAAACTTGGGACGCAAGGTACAACATGCCAAGTCAGCAATCCAAGTGAAGAAGAAGACTCTGCAGTTCTGGCGTTGGGCACCTGGAGAGGCGCTGGGCGCCATCTGGCGCTGGGCACCCTGGAGGGGGCGCTGGGCGCCATCTGATTCCCTTTTGTGATTCCTTGGTTGTCCTTCTTAGCAGCCTTCCTTATCTATATGTACATGGTGTCTCCTTTTTATTAAAGGCCTACAAAACAATGTAAAGTTTATTTAGTAAAGAGAAACATGCTAAGACTTTAGAAAGAAAAGATTAAGTTCTCAATCAACTTCCCTTTCATAGTCTTAGTGTAGTTAATGCCTCTTTGGATGGGAAGTCCCTTTAGGGGTTGCCATCATTCCCTCCCTCTTTAAAAACGATTTGTCCTCAAATCGGGAAGAAACAAGAAGCACAACTTTAGTTTTTATTGTCCTCCTGGATCAAAAATATATCTACAAAAGATAGCAAAAATGAGCATGATGAATAAGAGATATGCAAAGAGAAGAGTATGAAATGAAGGCCTTTTGACAAAAATTTTATTATAAGAAGTCTTGGCCTTTTTGTTGCCGCTTATTTTGGAACATTCCCCATGATGAAATGGAGAATCAAAGTGATGTTTTTGAGAAGGATAGTTAAGACATTTACCTGCTAAAGAAGGAGTTAACATCATGCATACCTTTGACTCCTTTATGTTTTCGTGAGAAGGTTGCTTGTCCAACCTATTTTCTTGTTTTCTTTCTTTTTCCATTTTTTCTTTGATTTGTATCTCATCCTCTTTCACTTGTTCAGGTGTAAGAGGAATCAATGTGATTTTATTCCCTTTATGG
>NW_014542351.1:87879-89233 GCF_000741045.1 Vigna radiata var. radiata | reverse complement strand
GAATGTTAGAGTCTTGCTAAATACCAAGGGTGTTTATTTACATGAGTATTTTGAGTGTAAANACAAGCCAAAAACACTTGAGAGAGTTGGAGAGAAATAGATACATTTTGACTTGAGTGTTATCTTTCATATTTGATTTTCTTGGGAATTTAAAAAGGTTAACTCATGTGTGAAGAATAAAGTGATTTCATGTGCATGTCCATGACAAAGTGATGTCTTGATGATTGATCTATGACTGGTGATGTTCACTCTCTTAATCCAAATGCAAATATGGAATAAAATGGCCGAGAGCAAACTTTTGAAATTAATCAATTTTGCCCAGGAGTGCAAAAGGATAAGTGTGGGGGTGTGATGAGTGCATATTTATGTCCACATTTATGCTTTAAAGTTTAAATTTTTGATGAAATTCTTGTGCTTAAATGATTGATTTAATGTGAATTTATGACGATTGAATTTATTGGGTTTGGGAATTAAAGATGCTTAAAATGTGATTCTTAATTGCATAAATTATTTTGGATGTTCTAATGTTTATTTATGCAGCTGAAGTTAAAATTTTATTCATTTAAAGCATGAAATTGAATGGTTAAAGATGGTCCAATCTGGTCAACTCAAGACTCTTATGCAATTTTGAAAAGAAAGAGATGGCTAAAGTGCAATTAGAGGAAAATTTTGGACTTATGTGTAAACAAAATAAAAAGGGTTGAAATGTAATTTTGGGCAAGTTTAAATCTGTTAGATATTTTAAAAGATATTTTGGAGAAAATATATCTTAAGATATTTTACTTGATATTGTTAAATAATTATCTTATTTAACTATATCAATAAATATCAAAAGATAATATTTGCCAAATTTTTTTTTATCTAGGAAAGATATTATCAAATATTCTAAAAAACTAATTAAATCGGTTGAATATTTGAAAGATATTAGATATAAGATAAAATATTTTATCAATAGAAGATTCAAAGTCCAAGCCCAATAAAGCTTATATAAAGAGACCCAGGGGAGCTTCATTCAGGGATCCACCACTCCTTTCACTTTTCTTTCATTATGTGTTTCACTCCATTCATGGAGAGCTAAGTTCCTAGGGCTATTCTGCTGTAATTTCGTTATGGATTCTGAGGTTAAGTGAATTAATGCAATTTTTTATTTTGATTATTGGTTTAAGTTGTTCTCTTTCTATGTCTTTCATCTCTCTATCATATTAAAAGCAAAATTTTTGCATCATTATGTGTTTGAATCTACATGCATATTAATTATATGAGTTCTAGGGTTTCTAGGTTTAATTTAGAATCTACTTTGATTTAATTTAGGAACTTTCATATGATTAAATGGTTTTTACTATCAATTGAGAAT
>NW_014542351.1:83515-84735 GCF_000741045.1 Vigna radiata var. radiata | reverse complement strand
AAACCCTAGAAAAGATGAAAAGGAGCCTAAGCATCCAAGAGATCCTCTCCAAAGAGTGAAATTAGGTTGGTTGCCCCCTTCTGTCAAAATAATGCATCGAAACTCGCAATAGGGCTATTTATAGGTGAGGAGCGCAACAGAAAACAGGCTCAAGCCCAACAGACAACCGCCCGGCGAAACAAGTGTGGCGCTCGACAGTTTCCCTCAAATCGCACTACCGCCCGGTGATGAAGGTTCAAAAACAATTACTTTCGTATGTCATTTTAGACCAAATTACTCCCTTTACTGCTTAGAATGAGCTTAGAATCAAGCAAAACTCAATAAATGAGTCAGTGGGGAGTCAAAAGCTGTTTTTAGAGATATTATGCTTGTTTTGCATTGTTTTGTAGCAATTTTGAGAAAGTGAAGAATGGAGTTGAAGACGAAGGTCTTAGACTCAAGAAAAGTCAACCAGAACATTGAAGATCAAACGATTATAGTGCAGAAAAGTCAACTAGAATGCAGAAAAGTCAACCAGTCAACGAGAAAAGTCAACCAGTCAACCTGAAATAGTTGACCAAACCGTTGGGCGGTTGACCGTGGCGCCGGGCGGTTGACCGGAGCGTCGGGCGGCTGTTTTTTCGTGTCGGGCGGTTCTGCGGCTTGAGGCAAACAGTCGGGCGTCCATTTTTGGCGCAGGGCGGTTCTTTGATGGGCCTAGGCTTGAATTTTGTACTTTTCTTAGTTATAAATAGCCCTAGTGCGAGTTTAGGTGCCTTCTTTTGACAGGAGGGGACGACCAGACTTAATTTTGCTCTCTAGAGAGGATATCTTGGATGCTTACGCTCCTTTTCATCTTCTCTAGGGTTTGCTTTTCCATTCTTCTTCCATTTTTCATCTAGTTTCACCATGAAAATGGTGAACTAAACCCTATTGCTGTTAGGGGAAATAATGTAATCTTTTGATACTCTCGTTTATTGAAACTCTTGATTATTTATATGGTTTCCATATGTTTTGATTGTTAATTGTTGGGTTCTCATATATGCTTAATGCCTTTATGATACACGGGGCCCAAGGCCACCAAATAAAGAACAACCCCAAGAGCATGGTGAAGGGTAAAAAGGCCATTTCTACACAAAGGGGGGTGTGCTTAGCTTTCCATGGGGCGACATTAGTAATTGAATTTCCCCACATGTAAAACTCATTTGTCATGTGCTTTACAAGGCTTTCTAGAAGCCTAG
>NW_014542351.1:80204-82365 GCF_000741045.1 Vigna radiata var. radiata | reverse complement strand
CGCATCATGCTTCAGCTAAGTGTTTCTTTCATTAGATCCATACTGTCATCATCTTCTTTTTGCTGTCTTGTTTCTAGTTTCACTGTTCCATCGATTCTCTGCTGTTCGTAGATTTCCTTTGAGTCATTTGATTGATCCAGCTTTTAATTGTTTTGTTTCCATCATTTTTAATCGGTCCATTTCTTTGCTTTGAGTCTTTAATTTTTAAATCTGATCCTGTTATGTTCAGTCATGTAAGTTGCTTAAACTTGTCCAGAATTCTCAGTTGAAACCGTGATTGGATAAAACTGTCTCTGAATTGAACTTTCAGTAGATGCACACAATAAATAAGCAATGATTCATGAGCTTAGTGCATCTTGAAGTTAATCACCGTGCAGTACCAGTATAACCACTGAGACAAATCTGTTTCAATTTGAACTGTAATTGTTTATCATCTGCACCGTGTCAATTATATTTTGGAATTATTTGATGTGCTGCAATAGTGTGGAAGCATACCATATGAACAGTGATTTGTCTAAGACAATCAAACTGGTAGCACAACATTGCAGAATTCAGAAACTCATTGTTTAGCAGCTTGACCGAACTGCATGTGCTTTGTTTGAGTTTATTTTCTGATTTTCTTTAAATCTGTCCAGCTTAGAATTCATGTCTGGACCTCTTTAAAATCATTCCTAGAGTCTTGTTCAAGTGTACTTTGTTGTTCTAAAGTCACAAAATGTGTTTCATAACAGTTTGAATATTCTGCTGAATTTTGGCTAGTGTATGGATCAATTTTGAATAAGATGAGCAACTCATATGGTGAAATTTTGATCTGGCAGTTTGTAGCTTCTTGTGGCCATTTGTATCTGTTATATTTGGCAAACTAAAGTTGCTCAAATTGTCATATTAACGATCCAAACACTTTTGACTCTGCTGCTGAGATTTGGTTGTTGATTTGGTCATAAGTTAGTGTAAAAATGCAACTAGAATAGCCAAATTCTGATTAAAGAGCATTCAACCTCTTTTGGCATCTTGTACAAGTCACAATTCATAAAGCAAAGTTGCTCGAAACATGAAATTGGCTTTCTAAACACTTTTGTGCATATTGACCATTCAAACCACCAAGTTTAGGCCTTTTTTTTCTGATATAGTTGCAGAATTTTGGTTTTGGACATTTGCCGTGATTGATGCATCAAATTTAATTTCATTTTGGTAGCAAAAGGCGTGGTTCAAAGTGCTTAAAAGAAGAGCATAATTCAAGAATTTCATATGCTGCATTACAATAGCCATTGAACCCGTACCAAAATTTGAATCAGTTTGAAATTCATTTGCATAGTTATCAACATTTCATTGAGGCATTTCTTCGAACACTTTTGCATAAATCGTAATTGAGTTGAATTGGATATATCTGCAACTTATATTTGTTTCTTGTTTTCTAAATCTGATCTAGAACCATTCCTAAGTTCCTTTTGAAGTGCTACCTATCCTTGACACTGCTTAATTTCTTGATTTTTGGTTTGTTTGGAACTCTGCCCACCAACTGTTTGTGATAACTACAGTGGTTGTGTCCTGATTGTTCTCAGTGCAGCAATACAAATTACCAGTTTCTACATTAACATCTGCTGCTTGTGGATCCGCGTGAGTGCTTTTGTGGTTGCAGATCAGTTCCAGTTGGCTTTCTAGTCTTGGTAGCACCTTAGGAAGAGGTTTGGGTGAGTGAAAAGATCAAAGGAAGAAGCAAATTGGTACAAGCCTTAAGCTGCAGAATTCTTTACAGCAGTGTGACAGAATCTTCACCTTGCAGCTCTGAGCCGGTTGTGACAGCAGCAGCAAACTTAAATTTTTCCCAGCAGCTGTGAGAATTGCCGTGAACTACTATAGTTCAATTCTTCAAGAGAAACCAAAGCTGCACACATCATTACCTTCTCATTTCCTTGTTGTTTCAAGTCATTTGTTTTGCAAAAATACTTGTAAATGGCCATTAAGCAAGTGACTTGGAAGAATTCACAAGTGTTCTTTCATCACTTGTAAATTTTTGCTCTTAATTTCTCATTAAAATTGGTAGACGGTGAGTGTGTCTTGGATCCAAAGTCCAAGCCTCACCTAAGAGACCTCACTTCTTTTAATTTTCAAAGCTTTTGGAAAAATCTTAAAGTTTAGTTTTTCTCTTCATGATTAATTG
>NW_014542351.1:56536-78464 GCF_000741045.1 Vigna radiata var. radiata | reverse complement strand
AAAGTCATCTTCCTTGATCTTTCCACCTCACCACCTAGTTCCTTCCAAGAATGGGAGCCGACTGAACTAGTACCACTTCCATAGAAGATCTGCATTCGTTTCCACTGCATCACATACGACCATTTCCGCTGCTTGCTATCTCTGCATCACGCTGTCCGTTTTAGTTCACATCATNCGCTGCATTCAATTTAATTCCATGGCTGGAGCATCCGTATCACTTTATCGTTTAACTCATTCAATAACTAATGTTTGTCTTTATTGATACGGGGACGTACAGTAATGTCATGAACTGGTGAGTAATTTCTTGATTGTGCAATACCACCTAGGGATACAAGTAGGACGATCAATTGCTTTTAACTTATGCTCTATAATGTTGTATTAATTGCTAGGGGAGGCTAGGGATAGCAAGCCAGTAATTAGTATTAGGCTCTTTTCGCCGAGGGATCGGNTNAAGGGTAGGCTAAGAAAGTTGCATGACAATTAATTAATCAAACTAATAATCAAAGAGGAGTAAATAAGATAGAGCAGATAAGATGAAATTGTAAACCCCCAACAACTCCATATATCCATTGTTTTCTTTTGTCAATTGAATCAATCTCTATTGCATGTTCATATTTTATTCTCTTACACAATTAATTAATTTTTCATTTCAAGTCTTATTATTTTAATTCACGTGAACGATAAAGCCTTTCGAGTCTCTTGGGAAAACGATACTTGGTCTTACCATTTATATTACTTGAACGATTTGGTACGCTTGCCAATTCGTCAACAAGTTTTTGGCGTCGTTGCTGGGGACTCGAGGTTTACTTTTTCAAGTAGTGTGAATTAATTGAATTTGGCTTGATTTTATGTTTATTTTCATTTTTTGTTCTAATAAATGTTTTCTAGGGTTTTGTGCCTAATGTTTGCAGAATGCAATACGTACAAGGATTTGATTATATGGGCACTCAATCCAACCAAAATAATTTCAATCACTGGTGAGAACCTCACTCATACATGGATCAAAGTCGATATGGACAAGCTGTTGAGCCTTATTTCATGCCTATACAAAGAAGTGCAGAATTTGATGAACTTTTTCAGAGGATTACGAATTTTGAACCATACCATGTCAAAGGCATAGAGGAGGATATTAAGAATGATGAATTCTTCGCACAAGACATGTATAGAAGATTTCTTCTCATAAAGGCATGGAGGAGAAGCAACAATATCAGTGGCAGCAACAATGCTCTTCACCAATTGAAACGTGGGAGTATGATCAACAACTTTCTCAACAAATAGTTGATATGATGGAACAAGTCAAAAGCTTGAATGAAAAATTCGACAAATTTCTGGAGAGGTGTGATCCCAAGAGCTATGAAGTTACCTTCAGGAATTTGGAGACACAAATTGATGAGGTTGTTGATCAGGAGAAGGTGGAGAGAGAACTGAAAAAGATAGAAGAGATAGAAACAGAAAAGGTTGTTGTTGAGGAGAAGATAGATGAAGAAAAGATAGAAGAAGAGGTTGTACAATTGAAAGAGAGGGAGTATGAAAAACCCTTTCCCTATCCAAAGACATATTCTAGGAGGGAAAAAGAAAAGCAGTTGGAGTGTTTTATGGAGATTCACAATATATTGGAAATAACCATACCATTCTTTGAGGCACTTCAGCAAATGCCATCAGATGCGAAATTTTTGAAAGAACTTCTCATGATAGAAAGGAAGTATATTGAGAAGGAAACTATTGAGGTGCAAGGAAATTGCAGTGCATTCATACAGAGAACATTACCTCCTAAATTACAAGATCTAGGGAGCTTTATCATTCAAGTGGTTGAAAGAAAAAAGAAAAATAGAAAATGTGCAAAAATGGAAAAGAAAATAAAAAGAAAGAAAAAGAGAAAGTTGAGGGGAGATAGTGAGAAAAAAAGGAGGAAAGGAAGGAAAAAAAGATCATATGCAAAACCCTTTCCTCATCAGAAGAAAAATCATAGGAAGGAAAATAAGTTCAAGTGCTTTATGGAGATTTTCAAGAAATTAGAGATTAAGGTTCCTATGGTTGAAACTTGGAAACATGTGCTTGGTGTTCTCAACTCTATGAAGGAATTCAGTAGGAAGAAGAAAAAGAAAAGAATATCAAGTGAGAAGAATTTCAACACCTACTGATGGGTGTTTGTTGGATTCATCCCAATTGTTGTAAAATTTTTGGGTCTAGGTTTATTTTTTTTAAAAAACTTGTAATTATTTGGTTATTTGAACAATTTTTGGGTAGCATCTGCTGAGGGATGCTAATTTTTTGTATCCACTGAAGGATTCCAAGAAGGCATACCTACTGATGGGTGTTGGAAAGAGTTGCACTTACTGACAAGTGCTAAACAGGTTTGGGTCAGGCTCGTGACGTTAAACAAGCGCTACTAGGAGGCAACCTAGTTTTCTCTCTTTCACTTTCGCTTTTTAAATTCCTAGAATAGGTTGAATTTTAATTTCAATGTGTATTGTTGGCTTGAATACTTTTTCTAAAAATGTTTGACTGAATAATTTGCATGATGAGATTATTTGATGATGATTTGATGTGGATGATAATTGAGCTGCATTGCATGTTGATATTCTATGAAACAGATGGGTGATGAATTATGATTGTGGTTATGATGCTGAGCAAGGTGTATGAATGAATATTGTGTGAGAAAGCATGTTGTGTGAGGTATTGAGCTCCAGAGTTTTTATGATTATATGAATTGTTCACAGGAAAACATGAATGTTATTGCCTTAATCTTGATGATTGATTGAATTGCATGTGAATTTCATATGATCAAGGCCATTTTTTTGAAAGCCCTTCTTTAGCCAAATTTTCACCCATAGACTTAAAATATTATACCCTTTTTGAACCTTAGCCTTAAACAGGATATGAACCCTTGTCTTGAAATTCTTTACCTTGAGTTGGGATGAGCTTTTAACTATATGTGATGAAAAGGTTCAAGTTTGGGGTTGCATGGGGGAAATTGGAAAGCTATTAAGAAGCATTGAGCTCAATTACTGAAAAAGAAAAATGGACGAGAAAAAGAAAAAATAAGAAAAAGCATGAAGATGAGCTCAATGAAAAAGAAAAAGGGAAAAAGTTGGGAATGAGAGAGATTGGTGATGAAGATAGTTGTGCTTAAATGTTGAATATTATGATAGCTCTCTTAACTCAAGGATTTTGTTTTCCAGAAAAACCAATTTTTCTTGTTAACCCAACCTCATTCCAAGCCTTGGAAATGTCCTTTTGATGGCATTTGCATGAAAAGATGTTGATTGTTTGAGATGAATGACAATTTTATTTCTTGTGACTTGTGAATGACAGAGAGTTGGAGTGTCACCCTAAACACTTAAGTGATTGAGTGAAACACTTGCTTGGTATGAATTGTTAATTTTCATGAGTGCATTTTTGCTTAATGGATTGGTCATTCATAATGTGTAACATCTGTTGTGCAATCTCTGGATTGAAAGCATGCATGTATCTTAATTTGATTTCACTAAAGATTTGGGATGGAGTAGTGTTTCTCATGTACTTTAGGAGTGTTGAATCATTGGATGAAATAGTATAAAGCCAAGCTCTGTTTTGTTGTTGTTTTGTTTTGTTTGCTTGAGGACAAGCAATGTTCTAAGTTTGGGGTGGTGATGAAGTTGAAAAATAGTTATTTTCATATGTCATTTTAGACCAAATTACTCCCTTTACTGCTTAGAATGAGCTTAGAATCAAGCAAAACTCAATAAATGAGTCAGTAGGGAGTCAAAAGCTGTTTTTAGCGATATTATGCTTGTTTTGTAGCAATTTTGAGAAAGTGAAGAATGGAGTTGAAGATGAAGGTCTTAGACTCAAGAAAAGTCAACCAGAACGTTGAAGATCAAACGGTTGCAGTGCAGAAAAGTCAACAAGAATGCAGAAAAGTCAACTAGTCAACCAGAAAAGTCAACCAGTCAACCTGAAAAAGTTGACCAAACCGCTTGGCGGTTGACCGTGGCGCCGGGTGGTTGACCGTGGCGCCGGGAGGTTGACCGGAGCACCGGGCGGCTATTTTTTGGCGTCGGGTAGTTCTGCGGATTGAGGCAAACCGCCGAGCAGCCATTTTTGGCGTCGGGCGGTTCTCTGATGGGCCTGGGCTTGAATTTTGTACTTTTCTTGGTTATAAATAGCCCTAGTGCGAGTTTAGATGTATTCTTTTGACAGGAGGGGACGGCCATACCTAATTTTGCTCTCTGGAGAGGATCTCTTGGATGCTTAGGCTCCTTTTCATCTTTTCTAGGGTTTGCTTTTCCATTCTTCCATTATTTTTCATCTAGGTTCACCATGAAAATGGTGAACTAAACCCTATTGTTGTTAGGGGAAATAATGTAATCTTTTGATACTCTTTTATTGAAACTCTTGATTATTTATATGGTTTCCATATGNTTTGATTGTTAATTGTTGGGTTCTCATNTGTGCTTAATGCCTTTATCGTTTAACTCATTCGATAACTGATGTTTGTCTTTATTGATACGGGGACGTACAGTAATGTCATGAACTGGTGAGTAATTTCTTGATTGTGCAATACCACCTAGGGATACGGGTAGGACGATCAATTGCTTTTAACTTATGCTCTATAATGCTGTATTAATTGCTAGGAGAGGCTAGGGATAGCAAGCGAGTAATTAGTATTAGGCTCTTTTCGCCGAGGGATCGGATTAAGGGTAGGCTAAGAAAGTTGCATGAGATTTAATTAATCAAACTAATAATCAAAGAGGAGTAAATAAGAGAGAGCGGATAAGATGAAATTGTAAACCCCCAACAACTCCATTCATCCATTGTGCAAGTAATATAATCGGTAAAGCCCGATATCGTTCTTCCCAAGAGACTCGAAAGGTGTTTATCGTTTGTGTGAATTAAAATCGTAAGACTTGTAGAGAGAAAGAATTGTTGTGAATGCAAGGACAAAAGAGAAAAAGCTATGGATGAATGGAGTTGTTGGGGGTTTACAAATTCATCTTATTCACTCCCTCTTATCTACTCCTCTTGTTTAATGTGCTTGATTATCTAATTGTTATGAAAACTTTCTTAGCTTACCCTCAACCCGATCCCTTGGCGAAAAGAGCCTATTATTAATTACCGGCTTGTTATCTTTAGCCTCCCCTAGCAATTAATAATGCATTAAGAACAGAAGCAAAAACAATTGATCGTCCTAACCCTTATCCCTAGGTTGGTATTGCTTAATCAAGGAATTTCTCACCAGTTCATGACAGTACTGTACGTTCCTGTATCAATAGAGACAAACAACAATTATCGAATGAGTTAAACGACAAAAGCATTAAGCGGAGATGAGAACCAAACAATTGATAATCCAAGCATATGAAAAATCATATAAATAAACAAGAGTTTCAAAATATTACATTGTTTCCCCCAACAACAAAAGAGTTTAGTTCACCATTGTCATGGTGAACCTAGACGAAAAATAATGGAAGAATGGAAAAGAAAACCCTAGATAAGATGAAAAGGAGCCTAAGCATCCAAGAGATCCTCTCCAGAGAGTGAAAATTAGGTCTGGCCGCCCTCTTCTGTCAAAAGAATGAGAATGAAATCGTAACAGGGCTATTTATAGCTGAGGAGCGTCACAGAAAACAGGCCCAGGCCCAACGGACAACCGTCCGGCAGCACACTTATGCCGCCTGGCGGTTTGCCTCTAATCGCGCCACCACCCGACGATTTGCCTCTAATCGCAAATCCGCCCACCGCCCACGCCAGGTGCCTTCTCCTCGCCTTGGACCGCCCAACGGTGAATTTTACCACCGGGCGATTTCTTGACTCTTCTTTTCTTCAATTTTCTTCCTTTATCTTAAGCCTAAGACCTTCATCTTCAACCCCAATCTTCACTTTCATCAAAATTACTACAAAACAATGCAAAACAAGCATAATATCGCTAAAAACAACTTTTGACTCTTTACTGACTCATTTATTGAGTTTTACTTGATTTTAAGCTCGTTCTAAGTCTTAAAGGATGTAATTTGGTCTAAATTGACATATGAAAATAATTGTTTTTCAACCGTTATCACAACCCCAAACTTAGAACTTTGCTTGTCCTCAAGCAAACAAAACAAAATAGCAAACAAAACAAAGCTTGGCTTTCTACTCATTCATCTAATAATTCAACATTCCTAAAGTACATGACAAGAACTACTCAACTTCAGATTTTTAGTGGAATCAAATCAAGATGCATACATGCTTTCAATTCATTTCAGTTCACAAGGTATTCAACAATTGTTACACATTATGAATGATCAGTCCACTAAGCAAATATGCAATCATGAAATTTAGCAATTCTCACTAGGCAAGTGTTTCACTCAATCACTCAAGTGTTTGAGGTAGCACTCCACTCTCTATCATTCACAAGTCACATGAAACAAAATTTCCATTCATCTAAAACAACCAAAATTCTTACATGCAAATGCCATCAAAAGGACTTTTCCAAGGCTTGTAATGAGGCTGGGCTAACAAGAAAATTGGTTTTTTTTTTTGGAATGCAAAGTCCTTGAGTTAAGAGAGCTATCATAATATTCAACATTCAAGAACAACTCTCTTCCTCACCAATCTCACTCATTCCCAACTTTTCCCCTTTTCTTTTGCACTGAGCTCATCTTCATGCTTTTTCTTTTTTTTTTTTCTTTTTCTCATGTATTTTTCTTTAACAACTTTTGAGCTCAATGATTTTCAATTGCCCTTTCAATTTCCCCCATGCAACCCCAAACTTGAACCTTTTCATCACATACAATTAANCTCATCCCAACTCAAGGTAAAGAATTTCAAGACAAGGGTTCACAACCTGTTTAAGGCTAAGGTTCAAAATGGGTATAGTATTTTCAAGCACTTTGGGTGAAAATTTGGCTAAAGAAGGGTTTTCAAAAATGGCCTTGATCATATGACATTTACATGCAATTCAATCAATCATCCAGATTAAGGCAATATCATTCATGCTTTCCTGTATACAACAATAAAAACTCTGGAGCTCAATACCTCACACAACATGCTTTCTCATGCAATGTTCATTCATACACCCTGCTTAGCATGATAACCACAATCATAAATCATCACCCATCTGTCTCACAGAATATCAACATGCATTGCAACTCAATTCTCATCTATATCAAACCCTCATCAAATAAGCTCATCATGTAAATCATTCAGTCAAACATCTTCAAAAAAAGTATTCAAGCCAAGCATACACACTCAAAATAAAATTCAACCTATTCTAAGAATTTAAATGCAAAGGTAAGAGAGAGAATCTAGGTTGCCTCCTAGTAGCGCTTGTTTAACGTTGCGAGCCTGACCCAAACCTATTTAGCACTTGTTAGTAAGTGCAAATCCTTCCAACACCCATCAGTAGGTGTACCTTCCTGTGTTTTCCAGTATTTCCACAAAATTTAGCTTCCCCCAGTAGATGTCACCCAAAAATTGTTCCAAAAGTTCAAAAATTACATGTTCAACACAAACATAAAACAAAAAGAAAATTGTTCAAAAATACAAAAAGTGCTTCCCAGCAAATCAAATCTTCTTCTTCATGCTGGGATCTTCATCATCCCACTTGCTCAACTTTCTTCTTTCCACCTTTCGAATTGCTATGGAGTAAGGCCTTCTGATCTCTACCATTCCCTCTTCCTTAAGCTCTTTTAATACCCACTCCCTCTTCTTATATTTCACTTTAATGCCTGGCTGGAATGGGTCTTCCGCTAATTCGGACTAGATATATCTTCTTTCTTGATTCACAAGTGCCTGCAAAATATTACAGCTGTCAGTATAAACAATACATGATGTTCTATCTTCAGAAGCAGCTTCTCTCTCAGGCTTCTTATGTCCGGCTCTCCTTATCATTCTGACCTCCTCCTTCTCATAGCGAGTATAGAGAAGCAAGTATTCCTCATCTCTCATCATTATCCTTTTATCATGGACACTAATAAGCATCTTGGACGTTGCCATGAAAGGTCTTCCCAAAATCACAGGAATATCTTCATCATTGTCCACATCCATGACGATAAAATCAACTAAGAACTCAAGCTTCTCCACTCGCACAATTACATCCTCCACCATACCAATTGGTTTTGCCATGGATCCATCTGCTATCGTCCAATAACATTAGATGGTTTCAGCACTAGTCCTCTGAACTTTGTTAAGAAATGCTTGGGTAACATATTAATGCTAGCTCCAGAGTCTATCATGGCTTCCCCTACATCACACTCATTCAGAACACAGGAGATTGTTAAACATCCTAGATCTTCTACTTTAGGTGGGTGCTTTATCTTTTGAGCTCGATCTACAAACTCCTCTTCTTCTTTAGTTAATTCAACTCCCTCTTTCTTTTCTGGCTCAATAACGTCTTCTTCAGGATCCTCTTCTTCATCGGTGAGTTCAATTTCATCTTCACTGCTTCCTTTCTTATTGACTTCATTAACATCCATCATCTCCTCATCTCCTTTTTCATTGTTTTCAAAATCAATTGGCTCCCAGTCTGCCTTCCTTTTATGGCTTGTCAGAATAGCTTTGCACTAATCTTTAAGGTTAACATCAGTATTAGCCCTAAACTGATTTTTCTCTGTGGTTTCTATTCTTTTTGACAGCTGCCTAATCTGTGTTTCCAATGACCTGAAGCTAGCTTGATCACTATTTAGTTGAGATTCATAGACTTTGAAGAATTTATCAAATCAGTCACTGAGGTCTCTGAATGTCTCTGTCAAGCTGCTGACTTGCTGCCATAAAGGTGATGGTTGTTGCTGCCGAAAACCTCCTACAGGTCCAGAAGGATTATTCTAATGTTGCCCAACACTAGGGTGATTCTTCCAACCTTGGCTGGAGCTGCCTTGGTTGAAAGCACCTTGCTTGAATGGAAACTGGGCTCCCATGTAGTTAACATCCTGTTATAACTCCTCGGGAAAAGCACATTGACCATTGATATGGTCTCCACCACATAAGTTGCAAAGTTGACGGGTTTGAGAAATGTTTCTTAGCCTCATTGGAAATTCAGCAAGGATCTTTGTCAGCTTGTCCAATTTCTGGTTTACAAGATGATTTTGGGCCATCATTGCATCATTAGCAGGGAGATGCAAGAGTCCTCCCTTCTGCGCGCCACTTTCACTGTGTACTACTTCACTCATGGGCATGCTCTCAATCAGATCATATGCCTCATCTTCAGTCTTGGTATTTATGTTGCCTCATATGCCCCAGGAAGGCAAGTAGATATGAAGTCTTATCAAGTCCATGGACAGGAGTCTTTCTTAGCAAGCCTTTAAATCTGTCCCATGCTTGGCCCAGAGTTTCCTCCATTCCTTGTTTGAAGGCAGAGATCTCTAACTTCCCTTGATTAATCTTGGTGGGCGGGAAGAATTTGTTCACAAATTTTGCTGCCAACGCATCCCAGTTTCTGAATGTGCCTTCCTCGAACGAATGCAACCACGCTTTGGCATTTCCTCCAAGAGAGAAAGGAAACAGACTGAGTCTAACCTTGTCGTCAGAGACTCCATTGATCTTCACAGTGTTGCAAATCTCACTGAAAGTGGTTAAATGATCATATGGATTTTCATTTAACATTCCATGAAACTGATTGCTCTAACAAGCTGAATAAGAGCAGGTTTCATAACCATATTGGTTGCATTGTCTACAGGCAATGCTATGTTGTTGAAGTTCATAGGACCCACCATGTTGGATGCGTCCCCAAGTGTACGCCTAGGAGGTGGTTGGTCCGCCATCTCCTCAGTATTCTGTGCAGAGGTCTCAAAAGAAGAGTGCAAAAGTTCTTCAGGAGAAGGAAAGTTTTCACTTGCAGGGCGTCTAACTTTCCTCCTTCTCCTGTCTGAGAGTCCTTCCAAGAGAGGTTGCTGGTCTTTTCTGCTTCTAGTGTGTATTGTTTAATGCATACACAAGAAACACACCTTAATAGCACTTTTACAGAAAATAAAACAAAATTAAACAAAACAGAATAAAACAAATAATTACAAACAAGTCAAATGTAAATCAATTCACACTACTAAAAATAACCTCGAGTCCCCGGCAACGGCGCCAAAAACTTGTTGACTCACTGGCAAGTGCACCAGATCGTCCAAGTAATATAATCGGTAAAACCCGATATCGTTCTTCCCAAGAGACTCGAAAGGTGTTTATCGTTCGTGTGAATCAAAATCGTAAGACTTGTAGAGAGAAAGAATTGTTGTGAATGCAAGGACAGAAAATAAACATGCAATGTGTTGATTCAATTGACAAGAGAAAAAGCTAGGGATGAATGGAGTTGTTGGGTGTTTACAAATTCATCTTATTCACTCCCTCTTATCTACTCCTCTTGTTTAATGTGCTTGATTATCTAATTGTTATGCAAACTTTCTTAGCCTACCCTCAACCCGATCCCTCGACGAAAAGAGCCTATTATTAATTACCGGCTTGTTATCCCTAGCCTCCCCTAGCAATTAATAATGCATTAAGAATAGAAGCAAAAACAATTGATCGTCCTACCCCCTATCCCTAGGTCGGTATTGCTTAATCAAGGAATTTCTCACCAGTTCATGACAGTATTGTACGTTCCCGTATCAATAGAGACAAACAACAACTATCGAATGAGTTAAACGACAAAAGCATTAAGCGCGGATGAGAACCCAACAATTGATAATCCAAGCATATGAAAAATCATATAAATAAACAAGAGTTTCAATAAAAGAGAGTTTCAAAAGATTACATTGTTTCCCCCAACAACAAAAGGGTTTAATTCACCATTGTCATGGTGAACTTAGATGAAATATAATGGAAGAATGGAAAAGCAAACCCTAGATAAGATGAAAAGGAGCCTAAGCGTCCAAGAGATCCTCTCCAGAGAGTGAAAATTAGGTCTAGTCGCCCTCTTCTATCAAAAGAATGAGAATGAAATCGTAACAGGGCTATTTATAGCTGACGAGCGTCATAGAAACAGGCCCAGGCCTAGCGGACAACCGCCCGGCGGCACACTTATGCCGCCTAGCAGTTTGCCTCTAATTGCAAATCTGCCAGCGCCCACCCAAGTGCCTTCTCCTCGCCTTGGACCGCCCAGCGGTGAATTTTGCCGCCGGACGGTTTCTTGATTCTTCTTTTCTTCAACTTTCTTCCTTTATCTTTAGTCTAAGACCTTCATCTTCAACCTCAATCTTCACTTTCATCAAAATTACTACAAAACAATGCAAAATAAGCATAATATCGCTAAAAACAACTTTTGACTCTCTACTGACTCATTTATTGAGTTTTACTTGATTCTAAGCTCGTTCTAAGTCTTAAAGGGTGTAATTTGGTCTAAATTGACATATGAAAATAACTGTTTTTCAACCGTTATCAATTAGACGTATGGATACCAAAGGAACATGTGACAAGAGCTAACAATCAAGGACCCAAAATTAAATGGGTACCAGCAACCAAAACTTAAGTATTTTGTAGGTTATGCAGCTGATACATAACTGCTCTCAAGGATGAACTTACCGTGGATTATATCAAACACCTTGAATGTCTACAATTGGTAATTTGTATCTATCTACTGCATCATGCATACATTGATTGATTGTTGCTTAATGATTGTTTGTATTGTGTGCTGAACTGTTTGGATGATTGAATTTGCTTGAAAATGATTTTTAACTGTCCTAGTCGACTTTATCTTTAATTTAGTCGACTGTGTAATTTAATGTTTTTTGAAAAGCTCTATTTTTGAACGTTAAAAATTAACTTGGGCTTAAGCAAAATTCTTGGCTTGTCTTCTTTCTATAAATGAATGAAATAATCTGAGACTTCTACATTCATCTTGGTAAGCAAGCTTTCATTCTGATTCTGGTGAAACCCTTATCCCTCACTCTTCAAATGGCTTCTTCATCATCAAGACCAAGGAAGCGCCAAATGCTTGCAAGAAGAGAAGCTTATCCTTCTGGATCGATCAATGATGATACAACTAGAGAATGATTTCTCAGAATGTGATCACTCAAAGAAGTTGCTCTGTTCGAACACGAAAAGTTCATTCATAAACATCTTATGGCTGAACTTGCTCTGTTCAAACACGAAAAGTTCTTGTTTCCTAATGAAATCAGATTTCAAGGTCTCCGCAAATTCATTGAACTGAAGGGAGATTGTTATGAAGAATTAGTAGAAGTTTTCTACTACAATGTCAAAGAAGTGAATGGGAACATTCATTCTCGGGTAAAAGGCGTAGACATCATTATTGATGATGATATCTGGTGGAAATTCACAGGATTGAGAAATGAAGGCGAACTATCTCACAAGTTTGATTGTCCAAGATACAAAAAGCTACGTAAAACAGAAATGTTCAAGACCTTCATGAGATACCGAGGAAGGTATAAAAAGGAAAAAGGGTTTTTATTCAAATGGCTTGACATTGAAGAAAAAGTTGTGGTATTCATCATTGGACATATCTTGTTGCTTGGAAGATACAACATTACTAAACTTACTCTGGTGGATGTTTGTTTATTATACGCGATATAATATAAAATACAAACGAATTGGGTTGTTGTCTTCAAAGAACATATCCTAGAAGTAGGAACCAGTGAAGGACACAAACTTCCATATGGTGTCGACTTTACTGATGAAAAGAGGCAAATATGTCGCAGAGGTAACATGATTGGTAAGGCAACTCTAACGTGCATTGGAATGAAGAAAACTTCTCAAGGTTGGGTATTTTATGATGAAAATTTTCCTCTGAAGAAAAATATATCCTTTGCAAATAAAGACAGTGATGAAGTGTTTGGATCACCTATTTCAGAGTTTGAAATCAGAGTAAATGACAGATTCAAAAGAACATCCAAAAAGATAAACAAGTTCAACAATTCTTTGATGACTCTGCATGAAAAGATGGATGATGAAGGTTGAAAAACAGTTATTTTCGTATGTCAATGTAGACCAAATTACACCCTTTACTACTTGGAATGAGCTTAGAATCAAGCAAAACTCAATAAATGAGTCTGTAGAGAGTCAAAAGTTGTTTTTAGCGATATTATGCTTGTTTTGCATTGTTTTGTAGCTATTTTGAGAAAGTGAAGAATGGAGTTGAAGATACAGGTCGTAGACTCAAGAAAAGAGCAGAAAAATGAAGATTTGAAGAGTCGACGCACTGCCCGGTGGCAACTTAAACCGTCGGACGACCCAAGGCGAGTTGTAGGCACTGCCTTGGGCGCTGGGCGGTTTTGAGGGAAACTGTCGGGCGGCACCTTACACCGCCGGGCGGTTCTGAGGCTTTTGGGAAACCGCCGGGTGCCACACTTGAACCGCCGAGTGGTGGTTCGCTGGGCTTGGGCCTGTTTTCTGTTGCGCTCCTCACCTATAAATACCCCTATTTCGAGTTCAGATTCATTCTTTTGACAGGGGAGAATGGCCAAACCTATTTTTGCTCTCTAGAGAGGATCTTTTGGATGCTTAGGCTCCTTTTCATCTTTTCTAGGGATTGCTTTTCCATTATTCATCCATTTTCCATCTAGATTCACCATGTCCATGGTGAACTAAACCCTATTGTTGTTGGGGGAAACAATGTAATCTTTTGATACTCTCTTTTATTGAAACTCTTGATTATTTATATGGTTTCCATATGTTTTGATTGTTAATTGTTGGATTCTCATTTGTGCTTAAGGCCTTTATCGTTTAACTCATTCGGTAACTGATGTTTGTCTTTATTGATACGGGGACGTACAGAAATGTCATGAATTGGTGAGTAATTTCTTAATTTTACACTATTATCTCATATTAAACAACATTCGTTCATCTTTGTGCCACTCTGCTATTGATCCAATTGCATTCATATTTAATTTTTGTTCTTGCATTTGAAACCAATGATCTTATTTTATTTAAGCCTTAATTAATCTTGTTACCACACGGCTGTCTAGCATCGAGAGTCTTCTGGGATACGATACTTGGTCTTACCATTTTATATTACTTGTGCGACTTGGTACACTTGCCGATCTGTTCCAACAAGTTTTTGGCATCGTTGTCGGGGGCTCACAGTTTAAGCTATTCTATTTGTGTGATTCTTGATTAACTTTGACTTTATTTTTATTTTTTTATTTTTATTTTCCTATTTTTAAGTTTTATTTTTTTTTATTTTTAAATTTTTGTTTTAATTTTTGTTCTATTTTTTTTTATTCTTGTTTTTGTGCTAACAGTGTCTTCTAGGATTTTGTGTTTAGTTTGTGCAGGATGCAATTCTACCAAGGTAATTTCAACCACTGATGGGAACCTCACTCAAGCATGAATGAAAGTCAATTTGAGCAAACTGGTGGACTATTCAATAGACCACAACTATAGCAATAACAACCCTCGCTAGCTGACAGTACCACAAAGCTTGAGGAGACTCTCCAGTAGTTCATGCACGGAACTCTCTCTCCACTCAGAACAACACTCAAGCAACATTCGGAATGATAGGGAGGCAGCTTGATCACATACTTCAGAAGTTGGATGATCTTGGGCCAAAATGAAAGATAACCCTAGAGAGGAATGTCAAGCCATTATCATTGAAAGCATAAAAGTTTTAGATGAGAGAAAATAAAGAGAAAAGAAGAGGAAAGTTTGAGTGAAAAAGAGAAAGAAGAAGAGAAAGAAAAAGAACAGAGCGAGAGAAAAGAAAAGGAAAAAGGGAGGGAAGAAAAGAAAAAAAGAGAGGAAGAAGATGAGAGAAAAATAGAGAGAAAAGAAGAAGAAAGATTGAGTGAAAAAGAGAAAGATGTAAAGGAAGAGGAAGAAAAAGAAGAGAGAAAAAGTGAGGTTGAGAGAAAAGAAAAGGGGAAGAATGTGGAAGAAGAGGATAAGAGAGAAAAGGAAAAAATTGAGAAAAATATTATGTACCCCAAGGAGTGTTCCGAGGAGGAAATAGAGAGGAAAGAAAAGAAAAAGGGAAAGAAGGAGGATGAGAGAAAGAAGAAAAAATCATATGAAAAAACCCCTTCTCATCCAAAGAAGTATCATAGGAAGGACAAGGAAAAACAGTTTGAGCTTTTCATGGAAATCTTCAAGAAATTGGAAATTAAAATTCCTATGATTGGGACACTGCAACAGGTTCCTGGTTATATTAAATTCCTGAAAAAATTCAACAAAAAAAAAAAGTATATCCAGAAAAAGGGAACAATTGAGGCACCAGGCAACTGTAGTGGGTCAAGCTAGTGACGTTAAAGAAGCGCTTGCTGGGAGACAACCCAGTTTCTGAATTTTCTATCTTTTATTTTTTTTTATTTTTTTTATTTTTTTTAATTTATTATTTGTGTGGTTTGGATTTGATTTTTTTTGTGTGTGTTTGAGTTTTCTTTAGGTTAAATGTTGCTTTTGATGGTATAGTAACGATAAAATCTACTGATGCATGCTTCTACAACATATATTGATGGATGTTAGGTGATTAGGCATCTACTGATGGATGCCAATGAATATGAGAAAGATTAGTGTCTATTAAGGGATACCTACGAAGATAAGAAATATTAACATCTATTGATAAATGCTATGTGATTAGAGATCTATTGATGGATGTTACTGACAACGTCTACTGATGGATGCTATGGTGATGAAGATTGGGTTAAGCTAGTGACGTTAAAGAAGCGCTTACTGGGAGGCAACCCAGTTTTCTGAACTTTTCCTTTTGAATTATTTTCTTGTTTTTATTGTACTCTGCTTGAATGAATTAAACTCCATTGATTCAATTATGTTGTGTCTTGTGATGAGTATTGCTTTGTGAGATTCTGGTGTATTGATTGACGTTGAGATGATGCATGATGTGATAATATATAGGTGATGGCTCATAGTGTGTGAAACATGTGCTTGAGATAAAATTTGATTGAGATACTGAGCATGGTGTTTTTCTTGGGAATAATTGCTATTACTTTGGAAGCATAAATGACTTTGCCAAAATTTTCTGTGATTGAACTCCTTGTCTGTTGTTAAGACTCTAACAAGTGTACCGAATCGTATCAGGTAATATAAATGGTAAGACCAAGTATCGTTTTCCCTAGAGACACATTATCCTAGATAGTCATGTGATTTGTTGATTATTTAAGACTTGAGAACGAAAATCATTATTTATAATGCAGAAAGTAAATATGGATGCAAATGTTGATCAATTGACCAAAAGAATACGCACGTGAATGATGTATGAATTAATTATGTTGTTGGGGTTTTCGACTTATCCTATCCACTCTTATGTATTTACGAATTTAACTTCTTCATAATGTTAATGCCACTTTCTAATTTACCTTAAACCTGATGTCTCGGTGAAGAAAGCCCACTCCTAATTACTTGTTCACAATGTCTTGTATCCCTAGCAACTAATCATGCATTACATTTGCACAGAAGCTTAAAGGCAATTGGCCCTCCTATCCCTATGTCTAGGTAATATTGCTCCCGAGAGAATTTCCCCATGTCTAGATTTTCCCGTATGTGTCGATATCGACAAAATCAAAGATCATGCAATTGAATGAGTTAAACAAATCATGCATAGAGCAAAGAGGAAAAACCCTAACAATTAATGAAATAAAGCATATATAATAAAGGTCAATTCAATATATGTGAGTTTCAAAGGATTACATCATTTCTCAACAACAATGGAGGTTTAGTTCACCATAGACATGGTGATACTAGATGAAAATAATGAAAAGAATGAAAGATAGAACCCTAAAAGTTGTAGATCGAAGCTTCCACATCCAAAATCCGTCTTCGAGGGGTGAAAAGAATATTTCTGCACTTCTTTCTATCAAAAGATAGACCCTCTAGGTCGACTAAATCCTTATATAACTTATAAAAATAACAGAAAATTGGTTCAAGCTCACGCTGATGTCACTCAGCGCCTGAATTGCGCTCAACGGTGGATGCGATACTTTAAATAACGCTCAGCGTTAACACCCAAGCGAGAGACAATAAACTCTCCTTAAGACTCTGACACTCAACAGTAAAAGTGACGTTCACCAGTGGCTACTGATATTTCCACAAAAGTTATTGAATATATGTTTGGTGTATTTAAAATCAACGATAGTCGCTCTTATCAAAATCCTTTGAAATGTGTGGCATATATATATATGGATATCCAATTAATTTAGTGATACAACGTATTCAAACTTACATTTACTTTCTACACCAAAATTTCATGTTTATAGCTAGCTTTACTAAGTTTCTTGAATTTTCTGTTACCTCGTTAAATGGAAAGCAATGCATGTTTTTTATCTGACAGAGTATGAAGAATGCACAAATGTTCTGCTCTCGTTTCATTGAATTAAGTTATATGAAAAGAAACAAAAAAATGAATTCATAGTGAAACATTTTTTAAGATGGTCCTCCTTTTAGCCTTTATGCATGGCTTGGTTGGTGGCAGAATACAAAAGATTAAAGCTGTTTTAATTACAGTGAGTTTGATTGGTAGAACAAATTCATTGTCATTTTATCAATGAATGTCAGATTGATGGTTAGATTCAACAGCCCAGGCAAATATGACACTTCTTTTAAGGTGTGCAGAACTCATCATACATGCAAACAGAAAAAATGTTATTATTATATTAGGGACTGTTAGGACAGTATCTGATTCATGGTTTTTGGATACAAATGGCAGCCATGCAATCTTCACATTCAAATTCACAACTGTGCATATGGATCGCAACGGGTCGGGTCGGGCATGGATAGTGTGATACCCGAACCCGACCCACATGTAAAAAACTGTACTCGTACCTGTCCTGTTACCCGCCGGATACCCGCACAAAAAAAATCCGCAGATTTTTTCCAACCCGCGGATACCCACTGTTACCCCTTTCAACTCGCAAATTTTTTTTGAAAAATAATATTTTATGATTTTTTAAAATTGGATAAATTAAATTGAAAAAAAAATATAATTTTTGAAACAAAATTGACCGGTGTTTAAATATGAAAACAGACCAAAAGTACAAATATTTTTTGGGGGTTACTCCCTGTACCTCCCCAATTCTAACCCCCACCCCCCATTCCATTTTTAAGATTTGTTTTTATTAGTTTACTTTTTATATTAATTTTCAGATATTTTAATAATGGAATTTATATGTTTTGATGTATTATTTTTAAATATTTTTAATGTATAAATGGGAGAGTGAGAGTTGCAGAGAGCGTTTGGAGGAGGAGCGTTTCAAAAGCTTTGGTGGGGGTGGGGATGGGAATACGAAGGAGAGGAATCTGAGTCGGTGTGTTTTGACTGAGGCAGACTGTAAAAGAGTAGGTTAACTTTAGTAAATAGGGGTAAAACGGTAAAAATAAAAAAAACATAAAGATTAATTTTGTATTTAAAAAAAAATCCAAAAAAATTGGGGGTGGGGATTGGAATTGGGGAGGTACAGGGAGTAACTCCCATATTTTTTTATTATTAATTTTTTTCTTTAAAATGGGCAACTTTTTTTTAGGTTTTTTTCCATAACTTGGGCCAAGCCCAAACCTTTTTTAGGGTTTCTTCCTAAAACTTTCCTCCTCATTTGGTGCGGTGTAAGATTTCTTCCTCAATCAATTTCCCTTGATTTCTATGGTTCAAACCAGTTTTCCAGCAACTCCTAACCAATTTTGGACTTGCACCACTATGCTAAAATGAAAATTTTGGCAATGACAAGCAACCTGTGCAACAACTATATGTTTTGAGAAGACAAGATACTCCTCCAAAAATACAACACAAATCCTACAGGTAAAAGCTCAAACCAAAATCTTAAAAATAGTTTTCACACTCAAACACATAAAATAGACTAAAACAGATTGCATAACTAGACTGTACTGTAAGGGTCATCCAATAGCTTGCTTAGCATCCAATGTTAACAAAGTTTACTTATTGAGAAAAAAAATATTCAGTTTTACACTCTGAATGCCCAGCAAATAAGAGAAAGAAAAAGAAAGGAGAGGCTAAAGAGAATATAAAACTCTAAGCCAATTAGATTAACTTTGTATATGGAAAAAAAAAATTATGTTATTCTAAAAGATAGTAATTGTAAGTAAATGTTTTATAAAATAGTATATGCTAAACACTTTAAAATATTTATGTTATTCAAAAAAATGTTTCTTAATATACTTAAGTATATATATCGAAAAATTATGTGTGAGAGTGTGAATAAAATTTACTTACTCGAACAAAATATATTCAGTTTTCAGTTTAAATGCACATTGTATAATAAAAATGATATCAAATAAATATATTTAAAAAAGATAAAAAAAGTGAAAATATCAACTCTCTTTTGTATAGACTTTGTTGTTTGAAAATTCAAAGTCCATTTTCAAAGTCTGGTGGTAGCAAAAATGTTAATTGTGAATCATAATACTGTCAGAGCAGTATTATCGGTGGATTCCTTATACTGTTTTACAGAAGTCTTGTGTTTTGTTACCTAGTTCAGCATCTCAATACAACATTAATGTGTTCATGTTAATCTATTTAACATTTTAAACCACTTGTATGTATGTTGAAATGAGAAAAGTAAATGTATGTTTGAATACACCTTGTATCAGTAAATGTACGTTTGAATACATTTCAGTTGAATTCCTTTCTTTTTCCAACCATATGCATTACTTTTATGAGTCAAAGAAACTTTCATAATAATTAATTAATAATATATATAATCAAATTAAGTTCTTTTATTACCCATGTTTTTAAATGATAATGAATATATTATAGTAATGGTAAAGAAATGTTTAAAATTTCTGTGCCAAGGAAAATAAGAATAGAGTATGAAAAAGAAAATATATCTTGAGATTAAAAGCCATAAAATCAGAATACATTTAACATGATTTAGTTACTTTTGCATGTACTCTCAAATATACTTTCATTTGTTCTCTTTGTACATATTAAAATGAAACCAAAACATATGAAAAATTTAGTAAAGAAATACATAAAAACACTGGAACAATAGAAGAAAGGAACGGTCTGAACATGTTTTCTGTAAATAGAAATTAATTAGCATTAACATAAGAAACAAAAATTAATGCAGATAATCACAATAATAAACAAACTATTACTCACATGATATCTCGACCATGTATCTACATATCTCCAACCTTTCTGTTTTGTACAACTCTTCCAGTAGTGTATTGGTTTGCAAAAAAATCATAAAAAATAACTTAAATTATATATATAAAAAACTATCATTTTCTTTAAATCAAATCCAACTAAAGAGGAAATTTTTGTCCCATCTTTCAAGAAAATAACTTAAGTTTTCAAGAATTTTCTCTATCGGAATAACAAAGGAACAATTCCCGATACACGTATCACATCACAATATAAGTTAATTTTCTTTAAATTCATGTTATTTACAGTTGTTAAATATTATTATAACCTATTGTTAACCGTAAAATAAAAAATGTAACCTCAAACTAATAAAATCCTTTTCAACATTATCCCATTACCCGCAGTTATAAGGTATCACAGTAGTGATCTTTCACATCAAATTTTTCAACACATGCAAGATCAAAATTTTCAACACATAGAATACTAATCTGATGATAGTGTAATGTTTTTGCTGTGTAATGTTCAGCGTCCCTAGATATTTTAGGCATTGAGATAACATCCTTGCATACATTTCTAGGATCTCTTCTTTCCTAATTGCAAAAAAGACATGATTTAAAAGATGGAATAATAGAAAATATTATCTGTGAATTAAGATATCTCTGACGGGCAGTTCTCTTGTAGATAAAATCTAATAAATTAAGTATTAAACATAGTGTTGACTGTTAAATGAAAAAAAAAAAAAGTCTTAAGTGACTGTAATATCTAAAAATATATTCAGAATATACAAGTCCATGAACCATTAACTAGTTATTTCAAACAAATACATATTAAGGTTTAATGAGTTTATATACTATACCATTCTTTTACTTATCTTGAAATGAACATTAAAATTAGTTATTAAGAAAAAAAAAACATTAAAATTGAAACAAATTGATAATATTAGAAAAAAAAAAATCCTTATCCTGAAATGTGAAAACTTACAGCTTTAAAAAGTATCTTTCTTTCGGCAACAACAAAATAAGGAGAATATGAAAGAAAAAACAAGGCTTAATACCACTTTTGGTCCCTAGTTTGGAAGGTTTTGTTCAATATGGTCTTACCTTTATTTTTTAATAACAATTGATCCCACTTTTTGAAAAAACTGTTCAATTGACTCCTTTTTTGTTACGACGTCAATTTTCTAACGGTGCTGGTTACGACGTCAATAAGTTTTTTCATGCATTCACCTATCCAAATGTTATTTTAATAGTCCTGACATAATGTTATGTTAAAAATCATGTCATCATCGTATACAATAAGGACTATAATAAACAATTTAAACTTGAATATGGGACCACTATGAATAAAAAAGACTCAATTGAACATTTTTTTCAAAAAGTAGGATCAATTGTTATGGAAAAAAAAAGATAGGACCATATTAAACAAACTCTCCCAAACTAAGGATCAAAAGAGATATTAAGCCAAAAGACAATGAAAGAAGGAAAGGCAGACTAAAGGAGGCGCATGACCTTTACTCGTTTTAGGTTATATCAGAATCACGGTGTGGTTTTAAAAATTCTGTCATTATTTAATTACTTTTATTATATAAAACCATTAATTCAATTTCTTGAAATTTCAAAATACATATAAATTGAAAGTCTTTTTTTAAATAGGAATAAATGTAAAAAAATTTATAAAATTAGTATAAATAAAATAAAAAAATTATCAATTTAATCAAATAAATGTTTCATACAGAATTGAATGTTCATTATAATGATGATAGAAAAAAAAATACCATTAACTAAATTAAAATAATATGATAACTTGAAGAGCTTATTTATTAAATGTTCATGTAGTATATGGGGTTAGTGAAGGTGAAAGGTGGATCGAGTAGAGGGAGAAACGGATCGGGGGAGGGAGAAACTGATCGACTAAGCCAAGGAGGTGGGCACAATGTAGTGTGTGGAGTCATTGAGGGTGAAGGATGGATCGGGTAGAGGGAGA
>NW_014542351.1:50240-55831 GCF_000741045.1 Vigna radiata var. radiata | reverse complement strand
TACTTTCACTTTGAACTTAACGGTGACCTTGCTGACTTGAGCGTTGGAGTGCTAACCTGCAGGTCGCCACCCGTTCAGGTGTTCAAGGAGGGATCGATCGGTTCGAGTTCTGTCTCGGGTCCACATCCGAAACATTTTGGCGCCCACCGTGGGGTCCGAAGACTTAACAATAACCCAAATACGATCACAATGGCAGAGGAGGTACCATTGCAGCTCTTACAGGAATTGTAGAGACAGATGCAAGAGATGCGGGCGGAGATTGCGGCGATGAGGGCTGAACGAGCCAATCGAGTAAACGACGAAGGCGGACCTTCCATTCAGTCAGTGAATGTCGAAACGGTTCATTCATAAAGTGATGAAGGGGATAACCCCCAAGTGCAGGGGGTAGAGATTAGAGGAGACCAGAATCCAGCGAACGGTGTAAGGGGTGGCCGAGCAATTGGTAGAGGAAGGGGGCGACGGGAAAGAGGAAGAGGACGGGGTAGGGGAAGAGGGAGACGAGGGGAACCGGAAAATTTTGATGAAGTGGATGAAAGGCAGAATGATAGAGGAGAGCGAGCTAATGAACCAGGAGAGCGGATTCATGAACGGGGAGAGAGGATTCATGAGTAGAGAGATCGAAACCCCGATCAGGCTGAAGGGCTTCATCCCTTTACGCCCCAGGTCATGAGGGCCATTATATCGGAAAATAAAATGTTACCCCCGCTGGATAAGTATGGGGGTTCGTCCGACCCTATTAAGCATCTTCGATTGTTTGTAGATGCCATGGCGGTGTATTCAACTGATGAGCTAGTGTGGTGCCGGGTTTTTTCCTTGTCCTTGAAGGAGGAAGCTCTGGACTGGTTCCATTCGTTACCATCAGCCACTATTGATAGTTTTACTACCTTAAGGCAGATGTTTAGCCAACAATATGCCTCAAGCAAAACCTCAGGAGTAACGTATACTGCGTTGGTAAGGATGAGGCAGGGAAGGGACGAGTCGCTAAGGATGTTCATGGACCGATTTAATCGTACCGCCAGGCAAGTAAGAAATGCTGACCAAAGATTGATCGTGGGTGCATTGACGACAGCGTTGAGACCAGGACCGTTCTTTGATTATCTTCACGCGGAAGAGTCGCAGAGTATGGAGGAGTTGCAGGATAGACTGGCGAGTTTCATTAGGATAGAGGAGGGGCGGGCTCATCAGAGAGGAAGAGAAAAGGGGGATTCGCAAGCCAAGGGGAACAGAGAGAGGGCGATGAAGCAGTCGGTCGGGAGGGCGGATAGGGGCACAGAGCGTAGATGGGGAAATCCCCCAAGGGTGCAACAGTATGTGCATCATTCACCTCTAAACCTTCCTCGGGCACGTGTTTTAGAGGAAGCTTTGAGAGCATATTTAATGACTACATCCCAAGCTCCAACCCCTCCCGGTGTCGATGAGAGTAAGTATTGTCGGTATCACCAAAATAGAGGGCATACTATCGAAGATTGTGACACTCTGAAGGACAAGTTGGAAACCCTAGTTCAAGTAGGGCATTTGCGAAGATTTGTGCCACGGCAGAATGGGCCTCCTTCAGGTGTTGATAAGCCTGGAGGAAGGGGTAAGCCTTCAAGAGGAGGGTACCGTTCAAATCGTGACCGAAGCCAAAGTCGGAGCCCCAATCGAGCGGTGAGGGGGGTCATCAATACCATTTCAGGAGGATTTGCAGGGGGGGTCCAACCTCGTCAGCCAAAAAAAGGCATTTGAGAAGTCTGCAGAGTATAGGCCGAACGGGGGACACTAAGAGGTCAATGCCCCCGATTACCTTTTCTGATCAGGATTTCCATGCGCCAGATCTGGATCAAGACGATCCTATGGTTATAACGACTATGATCGCGCAGTATCAGGTTGGGAAAGTTCTGGTAGATCAAGGGAGTTCGACCAACATATTGTACTGGAAGACATTAAAACGCATGGAAATTTCTGAGGATGCAATCATGTCGTTTAATGAACAAATTGTGGGGTTCGCGAGGGAATGGGTGGATACTAGAGGATATGTGGATCTGAGGACCAGTTTGGGTACAGATAGTAAAGCTAAGGAAATTAAAATCCGCTTTTTATTGGTGGAGGCGGAAACTTCTTACAATGTCCTCTTAGGAAGGCCATGCTTGAACGCCTTCGGTGCCATTGTCTCAACCCCCCATCTGACGTTAAAATATCCCAATGATGATGGGGAAGTATGCACCGTTCGGGCGGACCAAAGGATGGCTCGGGAGTGCTATGCAGCGGGGTTAAGGGTGAAGCCACGAGCAAGTGAAGCGTTGCGTAACGGGTCCGAGGTGGCCATGATGGAGCTTGACCCACGGTCTCCTCTGGAAGATCAGGTGGAGCCTATGGGGGAGGTACGGGCGTTTAATATTGGAGATAAGGAGGGGCAATCCACCATGCTGGGGAGCAGCTTGACGGCCGAACAGGTGAAGGCTATAGGGGATGTGTTGTTGAGAAATAAGGATTTGTTCGCGTGGACAGCAGCGGATATGCCGGGCATCCATCCCGATGTGATATCTCATAAACTCTCACTCTTTAAGGATGCCCGACCGGTGTCCCAAAAGAAAAGAAGATTGGGCGAAGAGAAGAGAAGAACGGTGAACGAGGAAGTTGATAAGTTGTTAGAAGCAGGTTTTATCCGAGAGGTCAAATACACCACATGGTTGTCTAATGTGGTTATGGTGAAAAAATCAAATGGGAAGTGGAGGATGTGTACGGACTTCACCGATTTGAACAAAGCATGCCCAAAGGACACATACCCTCTTCCAAGTATAGATGGCCTAGTGGATGGAGTATCGGGGTACGAAATACTGAGTTTTCTTCACGCGTATTTGGGGTACAACAAAATCCCTATGCACCAGGCGGACAGGGATAAGACAGCCTTTATCACCGAGCGGTCTAATTACTGTTATAATGTAATGCCGTTCGGTTTGAAGAATGCAGGAGCGACATACCAACGATTGATGGATAAGGTTTTTCAGGACCAGATCGGGAAGTGCATGAAGGTATACGTGGATGACATGGTAATACGAAGTCGAATGGTTGAAGAACACATTCAAGATTTGGAGGAAGTACTCGGTCAAGTGAGGAAGTTCGGAATGAGACTTAATCCTTTAAAGTGCACATTCGGGGTATCGGCGGGGAAGTTCTTGGGGTTCATGCTGACTTCACGGGGGATTGAGGCCAATCCCAATAAGTGCAGGGCAATTCTTGAAATGCGTAGTCCGAACGGTTTGAAGGAGGTGCAAAGGCTCGTGGGGCGTTTAACATCTTTGTCACGATTCATACCTAAATTGGCCGAGCATATCAGACCGATCCTGATGATTATGAAGAAAGGGGTGCAAGGTGGGTGGAACGAGCAGTGTGAAACGGCTTTCACAGAAGTTAAACTTATTCTGTCAAACCCGCCGGTGATGAGGCGTCCGGATTATGGGTATGAGTTACAGCTGTTTTTAGCGGTTGGTGAAGACGCTATTAGTGCAGCCTTAGTGCAAGAAGATCCCGAGTTTAGACCAATATACTTCATCAGCCGAAGTTTAAAGGATGCAGAAACCAGGTATCAGCGATTGAAGAAAGTGGTGTTAGCTTTAGTACACGCCACAAGAAGGCTGAGACCATACTTACAGGGACATCAAGTGACCGTCCGAACGGATTACCCCATTTCCAAAATACTGAGAAAGCCTGACCTAGCAGGGAGAATGATTGGGTGGTCAGTAGAACTTTCTGAATTCGGCTTAAAGTACGAACCTAGGGGATCGGTCAAGGGCCAGCATCTAGCTGAGTTCGTGGCGGATCTGCCTAAGGAGGATCGGGAACGTCATCGGTGGACGCTCTTTGTGGATGGGTCGTCCGGTCGGCAGGGTGGAGGAGCTGGGGTGGTTCTCGAAGGACCGAACAATATAGTGGTGGAACAAGCTTTGATTTTTCGTTTTAAAGTTAGCAACAATCAAGCGGAATATGAAGCTTTGATATCTGGTTTGGAGTTGGCGAGAGATTTAGGAATAAAAATTTTAAGATGCAGAACGGATTCCCAGTTGGTAGAGGGGCACATGAATGGGACTTTTCAGGTTAAGGACGAACAGTTGTTGCAGTATTATCACAAAGCGATCTAACTGATGGCTCAGTTTAAGTCTGCGGAAATCACATACATCCCAAGAGAAGAAAATGTTAAAGCGGATAGGTTGTCAAAATTAGCGACCGGTAAGGAGAAGGGGCAGTTAACTTCTCTCATACGACAGGTATTGTTTAAACCCGCCATTAAATGCTTGCATGTCAACTGCATGGCCGAACGAGATGATTGGAGGAGGGAGATCATGCTCTTAATTAAAAAACAGGACAACGACGCTGCTCTTCGCCCAGATGAAGCTAAACAGATCGTCCGGTATGTCCTGATTGGAGAAGAGTTATACCGAAGGGGGTATGTGACGCCAATGCTTAAATGCGTCTCAAAGGAGGAGTCGGAGTATATAATGAGGGAGTTGCACGAGGGGATGTGTGGCAGACATGGGGGCGGTCGGTCACTTAGGGCGCGTGCCCTAAGGGCTGGATTTTACTGGACAACAATGGAGAAGGATTGCCAGGCATTTGTTCAGAAATGTGTGGCATGTCAAAAGTTTGGTCATGTCATTCACCAACCAGCGGCGCAGCTAATCGGACTGGTATCCCCTTGGCCCTTTGCTTAGTTGCGAATGGACATTGTAGGACCATTCCCGACCGGGCGAGCTCAACTAAGGTTCCTCTTGGTAGCAATTGATTATTTTACTAAATGGGTCGAAGCCGAACCTTTAGCTCGGATAACTACGACACAGGTACAAAAATTTGTATGGAAGTTAATTTGCAGGTTCGGTATCCCTAAGTTTGTGATCACAGATAATGGACGGCAGTTCATCGATAAAAAGCTTGTGGCTTTTTACAAAGAGTTGGGAATCACCCTGTTGACAAGTTCGGTGGAGCATCCCCAAACGAACGGGCAAGCAGAAGCCGTGAACAAAATCATTGTCCAGGAATTGAAGAAAAAGTTGGGTGACGCTAAGGGAGCGTGGGTCGATGAGCTTCCGCAGGTATTGTGGGGATATCGATGTTCCCCTCACAGCGCAACTGGAGAATCTCCATTCAATCTCACATACGGAACAGATGCTATGCTGCCAGTGGAAGTGAGGGGTGATACACTGCGAAGACAGGTTGCTGATATGCTTGAAAATGAAGAATCTTTACGAAGTAACCTGGACATCTTACCAGAGAGACGAGAGATGGCGGTCGTCCGGGTCGAGGCACAGAAAAGGCTGATAGCCCGTCGGCACAATACCAAAGTCAAACCGAGGCAGTTTCTGGAGGGAGACCTGGTTTGGCGAAGAACAGCAGAAGCACGCAGGAATACCGCTCATGGTAAGCTCGCAACTACTTGGGAAGGACCGTTCCGAGTTAAAGAGAATCTCCACAATGGAGCTTATCGTCTCGAATCGCTGGATGGGAAAGTCATCCCCAACACATGGAATATCTCGCATTTGAAGTTTTATTTTAGTTAAACATTATGTGAATTTTACACTCTGGCATAAGATATGAAATAAATTGTGTTTTCACCTTTA
>NW_014542351.1:46542-49374 GCF_000741045.1 Vigna radiata var. radiata | reverse complement strand
TTTATTTAAGGTGATCGCGCTATTGATCACCGATCGGCGCATAAAGTTGGCGAGTCATATAAATGACTATTTGAGGTGATCACGTTGTTGATCACCGATCAGCTTATCCGATTAACAACCAGAATAAATAATTATTTATTGGGAGGATCACGCGGTTGATCATCGCTCGGAGTGTGAAGATGACAAGTCAAACAAAGGATTATCTATTAAGGCGAACAATATAATGCATGCAATGTCAAGGCAACACTTAAACAAAATATTACAGGCCCATCAAATATTGTCGCTCGGTCAATGAAAACTGTAAGTTCAATATCCTAGCACGGATTACTAATATCAAGTTCCAAACATTTCTTTGACAAAAGAAAATAACAACATTGCATTCCACCATCTTACGAGAGGGGATTGTGGATGGTGGGGTCGGTAGTGGTTGTCGCATGATCGGAAGGAGGATCTACAGGATTGTGGGTCGGTTCAGTAGCGGGACCGAGGTGGGCAGAAAGATCCATCAATTTCCTATCTGCATACACCTTCATAATGTCAAATTCTGGATGAGTAAGTGGAGTCTGGAAGAAGTAGTGACACTGGGCAATTCCCTGCTCAAAACCCAGTTGTCGCTCTTGGCAGATCTCGTATCCCATAGCGATGTTCTCTGCAGCCAGTTTGTCCCGTTCGGTGGTCAATAGGTCTCTCTGCTTAACCACTTCATCATGTTGGGATGTAATTTTCTGTAGGCTAAGTTTGAGATCATCTACCGAACATTGGAGCGAAGATACCTTGCCTTGAGCTTTCTTTAATTTACTGTCAGCAGTAACACGCTCATCTTCCATTGTCTTCGTCAGTTCCTCGACGCGAATGGTCAGCGCAATGTTATCCTTCTTTAATTTTCTCAGCTCATCCGTGGCATTCTCCAGCTCCACGACCAGCATAGGTTTGGTTGTCCCGGCCGTATAGTTCAGACACACGCTGGCTCGGGAGATTAGCTCGTATGCCATATTCAAGGACTTAATTGGAGTCATTCCTTTGAATGGCTTCTTCTCTTCGGCACTCAAATTAAACTGTAGCCGGTCGGATACATGAATGTTAGGATCTAACATGCTGGTCATCACAGTGGGGTTGGTCTTCCTTTTCTTGGGAGGAGAGGGTGTTTTATCTTGGGCGGATTTTCTTTTCGTGTTACCCTTGGGGATGGCAACTCCCTTGGGCTTGGAATCGGATGGCGGAACGGTAGAATCGGATATCTTCAAGGCAGGGTTCACATGAGGGGGAGTATTGCTGCTGGTTCCCCCGGACGGTTTGGTAGGAGAGGAACTTCCCTCCTCAATAGTGCTAAGGCCTTTCTTGCGAGCCATCATCCGCATGAAGGCTTGATGTCTTTCCATTCCTCCAAAATACTCTGTAGCATGAAAGCAAATTTAAGACAAGTCAATGTTGACCAATAAACATGATCAAGATAAAGGTACTTACCCATCACTTTTTCTCTAAGGATATCGGTCCTAAGTAGTTCGATCAACTGACAGGATGGAGTCTTCCAGGGTAGTTGATCGATCTGGGTTATGACGTCAAGCTCGTCATCAGTCATGTCAGCTTCCGGCCATGAGTCTATTCGGTTAGGGAATTTGGTCCAGTATAGTGGAAACTTTGGACGACCATCACTAAAAAAATATTTTGGCCGACCGGAGGGTCTGAGGGCAATCTTACAAAAGTTGGATTTGAATTCTTTATAAGAAGAGTTAAAGGTGGAAAACAACTGTTTGTCTCTCGCAGGGACTAGTGAAATCTAGGACCGGTTAGAGTTAGGAAAGACACGAAAGAAGTATAGAAATGACCCAAGAGTAGGGGTCAGCTGCAACCCTTGGCAAAAGTACGTTAAAGGCTTGCATATATGCCCAACCGTTCAGGTGCAACTGAGCGGGGCAAATGTTTAACTCTCGCAAGACACCCATTTCGAATTCGGAGAAAGGCAACCTAAAGCCTATGTCACGAAACAAGGTAGTATATACATAGAAGAAATCTAGTCTGTATCCCTCGCTGCCATGACAGGCCCGTTCGTTGGAACGACATACCACGAAAGTATAGTCGTCGACTTCGTTCAGATCGGCTAGAATATTTACCTTTTCTAACAAATGCCTAATGCTAGCGGTTGAAGAAAAATACAGAATATAATTTTTAACTTCATGAGGAGCCCAGTCGTATCCCTGTACAATAGGAGGGGCGACAATGGATGTCGAGGCTCGCGAGTTATCATAGTGAAACTCTACGCCTGAAGACGACGATGAACTGGTAGGTGTCGTACGGGACGAAGTTGGTGATGCCACCCCTTTGTCATCGTACCTCCTACCTTCGTCCCTAAACCCATGGGAAGAGTTAGGAGAGGAAGACATTACCTGGTAGACGAAGATTGGTTTGCAGGTGGAGAAGATCGGGTAATGCGTGCCCTAGATGTTTGTCAGGAGAAAATGAGGAAGAGGGGAACCCTCTATTTATAGCCGAGAAAAATGGTTTCATACTCTCATCTCCACCGTTGATGTTCGATAAATCGGAGGGTTGACACCAGCAGTCTTTTCAAATTCTCTGATAACTGTCAAGAGACTTCATCTGCGCCGTTTATTTTGCGATTGATCGTAAGGCTTCAATTTTACCATTTTTTCACATTATCTTTGCTTAAACCCCTTCGCCATTTTCATGCCTCGGGGCTTGGGGGGCTTATGTAGTATATGGGGTTAGTGAAGGTGAAAGGTGGATCGGGTAGAGGGAGAAACGGATCGGGGGGAGGGAGAAACTGATCGACTAAGCCAAGGAGGTGGGCACAATGTAGTGTGTGGAGTCATTGAG
>NW_014542351.1:34610-45867 GCF_000741045.1 Vigna radiata var. radiata | reverse complement strand
TACTTTCACTTTGAACTTAACGGTGACCTTGCTGACTTGAGCGTTGGAGTGCTAACCTGCAGGTCGCCACCCGTTCAGGTGTTCAAGGAGGGATCAATCGGTTCGAGTTCTGTCTCGGGTCCACATCCGAAACAGTTCATAAATTAACTAAATATCTAAACTTCTATAAAAATATTATTTTAGTCTTTATAATATTTTTTTGTAAAATAAACAATTGACTTTAAAAACTATTTAATAAATGAATTTATTACAATTGTTTTGCAAATTCTTTTAACTAATTTAATTAATTATTTCTATGACTGCACAATGTTAAATGCTCTAAAACATAAATAGATCTCATCAGCATTTGTATTCAGAAAAAAAGTTATTAAAAATAAACATAATATGCTTACTGTTAAATAAAAAAATTATATAAAAATAGCTAAGCACATAGACATAATGATGAAAGAAGTCAAAAGCGTATAAGAGAGTTGAAGATAAAAGCATAAAGCTTATCATACCTAAAGTGTATCTGGATTAGCTTTCGAAAATCAAAACAATGCACTAGTGGAAAAACGCTGTTTAACGTCACCCATAAGACGTCAGTTTGCAGGTAACCCGACGTATATGAATGGACGATGGCATTATCGTAAATAGCTTGGTAAACTAGACGTCGGTTTTGAGGTAAGGCGGCGTCTATGATAATGTAGACATCCCCACTGCCACAAACCGACGTGTAATGGCCTAGGGCAGGTGAGAAGACAGTCCAGTGACGTCGGTGTTAACGGCGGTCGACGTCTACTGGGTTGAAATTAATGTTGTTCACCTAATTCTCAGGCGCTTAGACGTCACGTAGTCAAAAGGTGACGTCTAAGGCCTGTCTGGAAGGCGGGAAGACAAAAAATTCTTCAATTTAGACGTCGGTGTTGAGGGGAATCGACGTCTATGTTCCTGTAATTAATTATGTTCACCAAACTCGAGGGCCTTAGACGTCGGCTAGATATGCACCGACGTCTACGTTATTATAGACAACGGCGCCCCATCACAACTGTCGTGAACATCCCTGACAGGAAATCAAACGTCAATCCGTTCACTTTGTAGACGTCGGCTCCCCTCGAAACCGACGTCTAATGGGTATTCAAAAAGTCAGTTTAAATGTTAACTTGGACATCATATTTGTGGGATAATCGACGTCTATGTGACTATAGACGTCTGTTTTTGAAGCTATCGACGCCCAATTTCATTTCAAATAAACCGCAAACTCTTCGCGGCATTCAATTTCTGATATTGTCTTCCTCTTCTCCTTTTTCTCGTGCAGCACCTCTTCTTTTTCTCGCTTGCGGCACCTCTTCTTTTTCTCTCTTGCGGCATTCCATTGTTGTTTCTGATATCTTTATCGGCATTGCATCCTAGGTGCGTGGTTTTTTTTTTTATGCTTACCGTTTAAACTTTGTTTAGTTTAGTCTTTCATCGATTATCTTCTGGTTCAACTGATTAAAATTTGCTTTCTTTGTGTTGTGTTTTAGTGCAGTTTTGTTCTTTTCTGGGGGTAACGTAGTAACACATTCTCCATTTGCTAGCTGCCTCCCAGAAAAAGCGGCATCTTGTGAATTTCTTTTGGTCGTTTCAACCCAAAAACGATCCTGGGTCGTTGCCTAGTTATCGTTTCACCGTGAATTTTCCCTTTTGCGGATGAAAATGGAACTAAGCAACAACCCAGGTTCGGTTTTGGGTTGAAACTAGAAAACGAAGATTGTGCTACTAGGCTATCCAAAGACGGGAACAAAACTGCACTAAAACACAACCACTGTATTAGACGTCGGTTAATGGATACACCGACGTCTATAGTACCTTTTAGACCTCAGTCAGTTTCATTTTCGAAGTCTTTAGTGCCTCCTCGGCGTCGGTTATTGCTCAGACTGAGGTCTATATAATGTCTTTAGACGTCCAGTTAGTCCTACTCTGACGTTTAGTGACGTCGGACATGGGACTGACTGACGTCATTATAGACGTCGGTTATATTCATGTTCGACATCCCATTGACGTCACCGAAAATGATGTCAGCTGTTTGGTAGACGTTAAAAGTCCAAAATAACCGACGTTAAACAACGTTTTTGCACTAGTGATGTCAAAGATGATTTCATTGACAAAACACTAAAAGACTAAAACTTAAAATATGAAAAAAAGTAAAACATTGTTTGTAAAGACAAATAACAAAAGTGTTTACTCTATCTAAACGATATCATAAGCTAAAAAGCTACTTTGTCAGACAACGAAGTTCTTAATCAATGTTTGGTATCTTTGAAAGAAAAGCTTAGTTGTTTTGAGCAAATATTAAATCACACTAATTGTCCAACGTTCAAAACAACAAAAGTGATAAGAAAAGACATATCTGTTGCATGCACAATTTACTATATTCTTTGCAGATGAGCTATTTTAAATGCATCCATAAAGCTTCAAATCAAAATATCAAAAATGGACATTAGAGACAAAAGAGATTTTCACATAATTTTCTTTACTTGAAGCTATGTCTAAAAGGACGTACAACCTACTTCAAGCAAAGGATTGAAAAAGCATGTCTTCTCTGACAAGTTGACTTTATCCAATGACTGTTGTACAAAAAGAAAGAGAAAATAAGAGAATCAAGGGAAAAAGCTTAGTCTAACGGACATTTATCCAAAAGCCTATAAGAGCTTTCAAATGAGGAATCAAGAGAATAGCAAGAGAAAGGCATACAACGAAATCTTCATCCTAAGAAGCATTCAAAAAGAAAAGGAAAAAGCTCAAGAAAAAGAATACATCTGAGCAAAAAAAGAGAAGAAAAGAAAAGAAAAGAAAAGAAATACACTCGAGCTTTATTATCATATTGCTTATTGTTTGTAAGAAAGAGAAAGGATAGAGAAACACATGCGAGTGTTTATACTGCATTGTATGTAATTAGATCCTCTCTACGAGAGTAATATATAGTTTGAAAGACTTGTAAGTAATCTTTGATTGCAATTCTGAGGAGAATTAAAACATTGGTTGAACTTAGTTGAGTTAAAGGAAATCTAGGCAATGTTGCTTAGTACCAGGAGTGGTTCGAGTGATTCTCCAAGTCTAGGATAACAGGTTGTTATTCGTTGACTGTGGAGACCAGAAGTGGTGAGAATACTCATCCATGTCTAAGGTAACAGGTGGTTACTTGCTGACTATGAAAACCAGGAGTGGTGCAAATACTCAGTGTAATCTTAAGGAAATTATAGTGGAACCCTCTTCGGAGGAGACTGGACATAGTTGAGTTAGAGTGAACTAGTATAAAATATTTGTGGAATTACTTCCTCTCTTGCCTAAACACTTCTCTTACAAAACCTGTAGTTGAGTTTTTATTACTAAACGCACAAGCTTTCCAAGCTAAACGATTACTATTAAACAAAGGAAGTTTTTATAAACTCTATAGTGTAAATTCTGAATGACACGACAAAAACATTTCTTAAAACAATGTTTTATTAAGTAAAGCGTCTAAGCATTTAAAAGAAAATCATAAAGCTCTAGAACGTGCTATATCAGAAGGGTTGTGAAAAGAATTTTTCCATTAACATTATTCAACCCCTACTTCTAGTATTTTTCAAGTGCTTCAACCTTGATCCATATTAGATGCTGGAATTAAAGATAGCCTTATTGGAAGCAAAGATTGATGTGATCCATAGATGTGGAGTGACAACCTTAGAAATGATAAGGGATATCTTTTTCGCCATGCCAAAGCAGAGCACTTTATCACTTGAATTTTTTGCTCGAGTGGCATGGTCTTGGGAGCAAGCCCATTATGAAATCATAGGAAAATACTAGAGGGGAAGGAGTGGGGAGTGAATGGTGTTTTTAAAATCCTTTCGAAAAGTACGTAGTGTGTAATGGTTTGTAGAAGATATATATATTTTTTAAATAGGATGGTTAGACGCTGGATTTTATGAAATGCATGTATGGAAATCGTTTTAAAGAGTAAGGCAATAAAGCAAAAATTTTATGCCGGTTTACTCAACCTGACCTATGTTCAATTCTCCCTTAAGAAATCTTATGGGGTTCCACTAATCTTTAACAAGACACTCAAGATTTACCTCTCCAGGTTTACAAGGAGTATTCTCACCACTCTTGGTTCACCTAATCAACACGACTAGTACGAGTTTAACCACTTATGGTATAAAAGTATTCTAACCACTTCTGGTCTTAACCCTAGATATCTTGTCTAGATTGTTTAACTCAACTTAGCTAAATACCAAATGTTTGAATTCTCTTTAGAATGTACAACACAATCACTTTAATGAGCAAATACCGACCGATAACTCTTAAAAAGGATATAAACAATACAAAGAAATCTAAGATATTGCTAAGTTTTTCTCTTTTATGGAAAATTTAGCTTCAGATGATGTATGAGCATAATAAACTAGTTTGAGCGTTCACAAGTTCACCATATTATCTTTTCTTCTCTTCAAGCTTCAGGTGAAAAGTCAGACTCAAGTGTACTTTATAGAAATACAATGTCTTGTCATAGACTTTATCAAAACATAACTTGTACGATGTGACAGAGCAAAAGGTTCCAAAGAAAGCATTTCTAAAATGTTTTTCATATCTCTCAATGTCTTTTTCTTGAGTTTCTTTGTGATAACAATGCAATAGCAGAACACTTCTTTGGTTCAACATAATATTGTTAATCTGCAGCAATTAAAAGTTGCTAGAGTATCATTTGAGACATCACAAAGACAATACATGGCAACTATACATCAGATGGGTGATAAAGGGCAACCCAATTATGAATCCCAATTAACATTTTTATACCATCAACCTTCACCATGCATAAGGGTTAAGAGGAAGACCACCATAAAAATAATATCTGATTATGAATTTTTTTTTTCATATTTTAAATCGATGAAACGAGATAAAGAGAAAGAGTTTGAATATGTAACTTTTTAATAAGAGCTACTTGAATGAAATTTCTTCAAAAATCAGAGATTTTTTTTTTTTGAAGGAAGAGTTACTACTGAAAACATTTTTCATTTAAAGTTTCGTCAGTTTATTCTAATTAATTTACTTTTACTAATACATAACAATGCATATCCTCTAATCTTAATATATATATTTATCTGTAAAATGAAAAAAAGTTCTTAAAATGGATTTGAATCTTACTTCTGCGTCATGTTTGATATATATATATATATATATATATATATATATATATATATATATATATATATATATATAGATATAGATATATATATATATATATAGATAGAGAAGGATTTAACGTTGAACCAACCAAAATCTCATAAATATATAAATTTTATTTTTAAATGTTTTGACCTACTTATTCTTCTGCTCTTGATTTGGATTTGAGGACTAATAATGAGAGAAAGTGATTTCTATTTGGATACAAATGCTAAGCATGCAATGTTCAGATTCAAATTCACCACTATCCGTTACAGCCTTCTAATTTAAACAAATTAACATAAAGCATTAATGTAGCATTGAGATGCTCAATTGAGTTATTAGTCCAAGACTGTAAAATACAAAAGATTAAAGCTGTTTTAATTACAGTGAGTTTGATTGGTAGAACAGATTCATTGTCATTTTATCAATAAATGCCAAATTGATTGTTAGATTCAACAGCCCAAGCAAATATGACACTTTTTTTAAGGTATGCAGAATTCATACATGCAGACAGAAAAAAATGTTATTATTATGTTAGGGACTGTTTGGACAGAAACTGATTCATGGTTTTTGGATACAAATGGCAGCCATGCAATGTTCACATTCAAATTCACTACTATGCATTTCAAACTTATGAGATACAAAAGCTGTAAATAACTTAAATTTAAAGGAAATTATAAAATTTATACCACTGTTATTTCTTTGTTGTCATTTTTCATTAAAAACTTGCTTTTTACTCTTTAACTGGTTTAATGCTATTAATTAGACCTACTCTGACAGTCTCCTAAAAATAGACGTTGGAATTCTGGCAATTGAATTTTTCGACAGCAAAAATATTAGACCATACACATCCAACCGACATTGAAACTCAAAATATTGAATTATTTTAAATGTTTTATTTTTATATGTTCATGTACATTACTGTATTAAGTAAAATTGTAAATAAAAATTGAAAATTGGCTTAATATATCTTTTAACTTAAGATATGGTTGATATGCTTGTATTCAAAAGAAGAATAAAAGATAATAACTACTCTGTTTATGATAATTCAATTATTATTTTGAGTTCCAACGTCTGCTGGATCTGTATGGTCTAACACTCAGAATATTCAGTTGTTATTTTGAATTCCAACGTCCGCGTTTAGATTCTATCAGATTAGGTTTTTTACTTTCTTGGCCCATCCAAATAGAAATAATTGGACAGTTAAAAAGTAAAACAAAAATAAGTTTTTGATGAAAAATGATGTTAATTTCCTTTAAATTCAAGTTATTTACAGGTGCATCTCTCTTTCCACCTTGGCTTTTATGTATATAGCGGTAACGCACAGTGATAAATTTAAATCTAAACATTGCATGGCTGCCATTTGTATCCAAAATCACTTTCTAGGACATTTTTTTCTGAGTTATTTCAAAAAGACTGTCTCTGGGACATTGCATTCTAATTTTGTCTTCTTATGTAAGTACTTTTTTGCCAGATTAGGATTCTGTCACGTTACGTTTCCTACATTCTTGCCAGATTCACATACCAGTAAGTATCATATACATTCATTTAACACATTTAAGAAAAGATAAAATGATTTTATAAAAATAAAGTTTTATAATTTTTAAAAAAGAAAAATAAAAAAATAAAAATTATTTTTTAAAATGTAGAAAATGGTATTAAGGTAAATTGAAATAATTATTTTTAAAATATAACATATATTTTTGTGAAAGTAATTTTTAAAATGCTTGTATAACTTTTAAAATAATTATTTTGAAAGTAATAAATACCCTTTTCTTGCACATTAAATTTTTTTATTGCTAAATACGAATAATATACTTGTTTAGTAGAAAGGTGATTTAATGTGTATGTCACATTCTTTGAGAATTACAAATTATACTATCATCAAACCCTGCTAAATTTATAGAGTCGAATTATAATTTGATGGCTAAACTTTTAACTGAAATTAATGCATGATACAAAAATTTAAATTTTTGTGTTATTTAACTGTATTTACATAATTTCATGGGGAACAATTGTTCTAATTATAATAAAGAAAACAAATATTTGATAGTCATGTATATATATTTGGATATAACAGAGTGAATTTTCTCCAACCAAATGTGTTAGTTGAGTGTAGAATTAGTTATGATAGACCAGTAATATCTTGTATACGTTTTTCTTTTTCAAGATACTTTGACTAATATTTGTCATAAGTAAATCAACTAAAAATAATTAATGCATAATAAAAAATTAAAAATTTTGTGTTATTTAACTATATTTAGATAATTTCATAGAGAACAATTGTTTCGATTATAAAAGAAAACAAATATTTAATAGTCATATATATATATATATATATATATATATAAGTGGGTGTAAACTTCACCTTATAAACTAGTTTTGTGGAGTTGAGTTAAGCTTAAAAGTCCACTTCTTAACATGGTATCAGAGTCAGGTTAAAGTCTACTTTAGTGATGTTTGTTGGCATGTTGTTCCACCCGTTGTCGAGCCACCAGACTATCCTTTAATGTCTAGTCTCACGCTCGAGATGTATGTACCTCGGCATGAGCGGAGTGTGTTGGAAGTCTCACATCGACTAGAGATAAGACCAATTTATAGTATATAAGTGTGTGCAAACCTCATCTTACAAGCTAGTTTTGTGAGGTTTTGTTAGGCTTAAAAGTTCCCTTCTTAACAGGTTATTCATCTTTTGTATGTATAAAAATGAAAGGAGTTTAATATAAATATACCAAACTAAATCTAATTTTTTTTACTAGGGAATTGAATACATGTTAACTCATTGGCAAGTGTACCAAATCGTTTTAAGTAATAAATCGTGGTAAGACCATGTATCGTTTTCCTAAAAGACTCGTAATACTAGATAATTGTGTTATTAACAACTCATCTAGACTCAAGAGAAACTCATCATTTAAGAATATGTGCAAAAAGATAAATTCACTAATAATTACAAGGTTGGAAGGCACTTAGAAATGGAAAAGACTAGAAATAGTATGAAATGACAATGTTAAGGTTAGTTTTCACCAATTCACTCTTGTGTATACCCACTTTCATCTCCTCTCCATCAATTTACTAAAGTCAATCCATTAAAACACTCTAGCCCTAATCCCTTAGGTGAAAGAACCTAGGTTTTCCCTATCAAACTCCAATCCCTTGAAAAATGTAACAAGCAAAACCCGCATCTAAGATAACATGTGAATCATCTTCCATCCCTAGAATCAATGAACCACAAGGACTCTTGTTTCAGTTCTAGGTTCCATCTTACGTCCCCATAACCCATGAAACCCCAAAATCAAGTCATGAACGTCCCCATTACATGCAAGCTTTAAGATTGGAAACAAGAATACTAGTAATAGATAGAAAAGGCATATATAAATACGAATCAATCATTCATTACTCAAGAGTTCATAGGGTACATCTAACCCTAACAAGATGAATCTGGTTCTCCATTTCCATGGAGAACCTTAGAGCTTACAAACATGGAAGATGGAAGAAGAAGGAGACCCAAAGGAAGAGGAGGAGATGTTCCCACAAGCTCCTCGCGTCCTCCATGAGCTCCAACCGTGAAATCGCGCCTCCAAAGAACCAAAGACCCCAACTCTTTCGCGTTTCTAAGTTAAATAGAGCAAATTTTCCATCTCAGCAAATATGGCGCTCAAGCACCCCTAAACAATGGGGGCCCAAGCGCGCGTCAGTCAAACTCAAAAACTGATGCACTAACGCTCAAGCCCCCATGGAAAAAGGGGGCCCGAGCCTGACTCTGCTGCACTGCTTCTTTTTCTGGTTTTTCTGCATATTTGCTTACTTTTGCGGGTGGTTCAGTTCTCTACACTGTTGGAGATTCTTCCAAGCATATTATTAGCTACAAAATAATGGGATTAGTGATGAAGTTACATAATGTAGCCTAAAACACATTTATTTAGAAAACAAGACAAAAGAAGATGATTAAGCAAGTTACAAGCTAGAAAGGAGTTGATTTTTGCTACTAAAATTATGCTTAGATAATGGTAAGAATTAGCATGCGTGTGTGGAGTTAGAACCGAATATACCAAATGGGAAACTGAATACAAGCCCATTTGCATGTGTGTGTGGAGTTAGAACCAAATACGGTTCAGGTGGAACCAAATACGACCATGAAGAACCAAATAGAGTCTCTGTGTTCTTCATCTTCAACTTGTTTTCTTCATCTTCAACCACTCTCGTCTTCATCTTCAATATGGCTATCAACCTCGACGTAGTAACCATAGACCAACCTCCATTATTGGTCTTCATCTCCAACCAACAATCCTACAAGTTGAAAAAGTATAAAAACATTTTTATTATTAACTGAAATTGATTATCAAAATGTTGGAATCAAATATGTTGTTTGGTCGTGGTATTTTAGAATAAGTTGAGGACACATTTGACTTTTCTAATCATAATCACACCAAATCTGAGTAGCTTTGCAGGTGATAAAAAAAAGTAACGTATCTTGCGCATTCGCTTAAATTATTCTTCGTGTATCCTCAAGCGAACACGTCTCATTCCAAATCAGTGCTCACTTTTTTTCTTAAAGAGTATAATTTGTTCAAATGAACACAATCTAAGAGTTGTTTTTGCGTAAAATATTTAGTTTGGATTAACAGTTTAATATTTAATATTTAGTAATATGTTATAGTTGCTGGTATGAAAACTTTAAAAGTGAACACTAAAAAATAAATTTTGAATAGGCACGTGAACTCTTTTGTGTGTGGCTTANCTGGACCATAGATGTTAGAAAATTTAGGTGTGGGTATGTGCGAAAACGATTTATAACCTGTTTGGGTAGATTATAATTCTTTGGATTATCCTTTCCTAGTAAAGGAGTATATTGACGTAAAAATGTGCCCAGAATTTGGATGACAGGGTTGTTAATAGTAGAATCCTTANATGATTAGAAGTCACTCTTGAATGACTCTTGTATTCTATAGATGTAAAGTTGGAGATATGTGTATGGTTGTTAAGTGATTGTAATATGGTTTATTCATCATAATTTTTTATGGTAATGATTGGGGAAGAGTGAATGTTTGATGGGTCTATAANTAATTAGATCATGTTTAGTTTATTCAAATCAAGTCGTTGTAAATTATCTTGAATTACTTTATTTTAATCTGGAAAAGAGTGAAGGGGAAGTATAACATGGGCTGATTTGGTTATAGTAATTGGAATTAATGCACGACAATTGTTTATATAAGGTGCAGATTTTTTTTTAAGGCTTTAACAAGTTCACTCATACAAATAATTAAAAAAATTACCTTAACAAATTATGATGAAATATTTAAAATGAATTAGAGATAGAGCTTCATTTTAATGCAACACGTTAAAATATATTTTAGAATATTATACTTTGTTTCTTAGATATAGATGTATTAGGCTAGCTGTTTTGTATATTCTTTTAATATTCATTCAAATAACTGAAAAAATCATGGTGCGTAATTCTATTATTAGGTAAAAAACTTAGCTGGTTAAGTATTATTTTGTTTGGAATCGTATTCTTAAGTGATAGTAAAAAAAATGGTGCAGTATTATAGGTGGCAATTACTATAATGGGCATATTATTGGGGAAAAGGTTGTAATAAGTGGGTTTATAAATGACATAATATGTTCCATAAATCTTGTAAATTTAGTAATATCAAATCTTGATTGATTAGCTTGTCATTTGGTTAGGATATTTAAGAATAGACATGATTAAACACAATAGGATTTGATTCAGAATGTACTTTAGTTAAATTNATTGTGAATAATTTAGAAAAGTCTTGCATTTGATTGAAATCTACTTTGATTAATTGTANGATCGCTCTCAAATTAACCGAGAATATAGTTCAATGAACTTAAAACCCAAACAATAATTAATTAAACAATAATATGTCGATAATCAATGATGAATCTATCTTGGAAAAGTNGGGAAATTAGCCTATTTCATTATAATGTTTTTTAAGTTTCCTATTTGTTCTTCAAAAATTCTCTAAACATTAACTTCATTAGCATAATTTCTCACTTTAATTCTTGAGTATTGCATAACATTCATAAGAGTCAAATATTGAAAAGTAATTTTGTATTCATTGGGATACGACTCAGG
>NW_014542351.1:30861-33240 GCF_000741045.1 Vigna radiata var. radiata | reverse complement strand
GGTAAAGACATGTTTTGCATTGGTGAAACATGACATATAATTTGATAATTTTATCATTAAGATAATAAGTCTAATTGAGTAAGACTTTAGCCCACAGACAAGTTTTATGTATATAAACTCATTAGTAAAGACATGTTTTGCATTGGTAAAACATGACATTTATTTTAGTCTCAAATTATATAGTAAGCATGTAATTTTGAATTTGCAGTTTCTCAATATGTGAATTTTTTCTGATATCAAGTGTGGTATTCTCAAGTTGAAAGGAGATAATTATAAGGTTTGGAAGGAAAGAGTTCTTCTTCATTTAGGCTGGATTGACATTGACTACGCTATTAGAAAACCAGAACCACTGGGTATTAATGAGACCAACACTCAAGAGGACATTGATCTTTATGAAAAATGGGAGAGGTCCAACTGTCTCTCCGTTACGTTCATAAAAACCANTATTTCCACTGGGATCCAGGGTTCAGTTGACCAGTATGAGAATGTCAAAGATTTACTAAGGACTCTTGATGAGCAGTTTAGGACATCCAATAAATCTCTTGCCAGCACCCTTATAATGCAGTTTTCATNCTTAAAGCTCACTGGAATTAAGGGAGTGCATGATCATATCATGCGCATTAGGGACATTGTGGCTCAACTGAAAGCTTTGGAAGTTACCATGTTTGATTCTTTCCTGGTACACTATATTTTTTGCACTTTACCTCACCATTATGCCCCCTTCAAAATCTCTTACAACAAAAATAAAGATAAATGGTCTATTAATGAATTATTGACCATGTGTGCTCAAGAAGAAGAAAGACTATTAATAAAAGAAGAGGAGAGGGTGAACTTGACTACTTCTTTTGACAATAAGAACCAAGTTAATGTGAAGGGAAAGATTCCTGCTAAGTCAGTTATTAAGAAGGAGTTCAGCTATTTCTTTTGTAAAAAGAAAGGACACATGAAGAAAGGCTGCTTAATATTTAAGAATTGACTTGATAAGAAAGGTACTCCATTTGCTTTTGTCTGTTATGAATCTAACTTGACTAGTTTTAATCATAACACATGGTGGATTGATTCTGGTTCTACAATCCATGTTTCTAATACCTTACAGGGTATGCAAAACCTAAGGAGGCNAGTAGGAAGTGAGCAATATATCTACTCAGGGAGTAAGATGAGTTCACATGTGGATGCCATTGGAACGTGCAGTTTGGTTTTAAGTAGTGGTTTTGTTTTGCATTTGGAAAAGACATTTTATGTTCCTTGTTTTTCTAAGAATTTGATTTCGTTTCACAACTTACACTTTTGGAATTTTCATTTAATTTTTTCAGATTTTGGTTTTACCTTAATTAATAAATCCAAAGTTGTTGGTTTTGGTAAATTATGTGATGGTATTTATTCCATTATTTTGAAAAACAATATCTCTTATGATTCTATGCGCGTTACTGTCAGGTTAAAAAGATGTGTTATGAATGAGAANTCTTTTGTTTTATGGCACCATAGATTGTGACACGTCTCCATTGAGAGAATTAAGCGATTAGTCAATGAAGGAGTACTTAGTATTTTGGATTTTACTGATTTTGAGACTTGCATGGATTGCATAAAGGGTAAGCAAACTAACAAGTCTAAAAGAGGTGCTAAGAGGAGTTCAAGTTTACTAGAAATTATTCATACACATATTTGTTGTCTGGATATGGACGTNAGTAGTCTGAAATACTTCATCACCTTTATAGATAACTACTCACGTTATATGTATCTCTACTTACTTCGTTCTAAGGATGAAGCTTTGGATGCCTTTAAAACTTTTAAGGCTGAAGTTGAGATACAATGCAGAAAGCAAATCAAGATTGTGAGATCAGATAGAGGTGGAGAGTATTATGGTAGATACACGGAGAATGGACATAGTGAGAAGTATGAGGAGTAATTCAAAACTTCCTCAATTCTTGTGGACTGAAGCACTAAAGACGNCTGTGTATATATTAAACTGAGTCCCAACCAAGGTCGTCCTAAAGACACCGTTTGANTCATTCAAAGGTTGGAAACCAAGTTTGCGACTTATACGCGTTTGGAGATGTCNGTNTGAAGTAAGAATTTATAATCCACAAGAGAAGAAACTAGACCCAAAGACTATTAATGGGTATTTCATTGGATATGCTGAAAAGTCTAAGGGATATAGATTATATTGTCCATCGCATAACACTAGGATTGTGGAGTCAAGAAATGCAAAATTTCTTGAGAATGACTTAGTTAGTGGGAGTGATCAGTTTCCAAACATTGGGAATGAAATGGATCACTATGAAGCTCAACTCTCTAGCTCAAGTGATAGATTGGTTGTCATTCACACCCCTCAAACACAAATGGGTGTTAGACAAACAATAATTGAAGCTTCACAACCTG